>NC_089591.1:32490475-32605475 GCF_019320115.1 Miscanthus floridulus | reverse complement strand
CACGGAATGACCCCTTTGCCTCTAGTTCATCCAGAATGCTCAGCGGTCCCGATGGAATATGTCAGTTCATCTTTCTCTCTGTTGGGTCAAAATAGTCCACTATCTCTAGCTTTTAGAATTTGAATCAACCTTTCTGTTGCTCTTTCGAGTTTTGTGCCATGGACGAGCTTCCCGGTGACTGGGTCCAATCCTCCCCCATGACCTAAAAACCAACGCTTTGTGCGTTCAGGCCACGGTGCTGATTCAGGTACGACCCCCTTGGCAATAAGGTCTGCTTCTATTTTTTACCACTTGGGAACGGAAGTCGCGTAGCCACCTGATCCCATGTTATGGTGGTATTGCTTTTGTCTGGAATTCTCTTGGTTCCTTCTCGTCCGTTCCGCACTCTCTTCTAATGTCTTGTACTGTACAAATTCCTCCCAGTAGGGCCTTGCCTTCGCGATTGGGCCCTTATCGTTCCAATTTGGAGTCTTGTTCTTCTTGACGTATGATTTGTACAGCTGCTTCTTCCAAGATTGGAATTGGGTGGCCATCTTCTTCATTGTCTAGTGCCTAACTCGCTCCGTCAACCTTTTGTGGGTGATGTCTTCATGATAATCATCTATTTGGAGCGTGAAATGTGCAAGAACATCTTGCCAAATCAGCTCCTTGTCCTTATCAGAGACATAACTAATATAAGGAGCATTGTTATTTTTTTCCATTCGCGGGCATTGATCGGGAGCTTGTCCCTTACAAGGTACCCACAGTGGTACATGAATTTTTGTGCATATTGTCCTAGTGGTTCGCCTGTAGCCACGTTGAATTTTGAGATGATGTAGCGGCCTTCCAACGGCTTTTTGGCCCCTCGAACATTCTTTGTGTTCCCCGTCGTCGTCGTCGATCCAGACGGCTATGTACGCATAGAAACACAAAAAGTATTATAAAACGAAGGTTGATCCAGTGGGCTACATGTATGCATAATAAATAAATGAGAGCTAGATATTGAGAAATATATACCTCGCCGGAATTATCTTCATGATCGAGATTCAAGAATTGACTCCCGTCGTCTTTCTGCTGGTCATTATCAACATCGGCACAATGTTCAGTGCCAGCGTTGATAATATCCATCATTTCCGCCTCCAGGTCATCGTCTCTCGGGTCGGCCATAGAGAGCCTAAACAATTATAAAACAATAATTACGCAATTAGGGTTTCATAGATATTTCATACATATTTCGGGGCGGTGGAGCCTGCGCGGGGCGGCCGGCCAACGTCGGTGGCCGGGGAGGGTTTAGGGTGGTTTAGGGTTTAGGGTTTAGGGTTTAGGGTGGTTTAGGGTTTATGGTGGTTTAGGGTATAGGCCACATGGTATCAGAATATAACACAATTAATTTTATCTTCTTTCTTTCTTTAGCCAGTATGCCATCTTTGATTGTATCGAAACTTTTACTTTGAAAGCCTACCATAAAGCATACTAAGCAATTCTACGTCTTTGTAAATGAAATCATCTTCAAAGATGGTAAACAATTAACAAGGTAGGCAATGCATCAAGTAGGTAACATTTGAATTAATCAACTTAATGCAATAGGTAACATAGGTGATAAACTTTTTAAAGTAAACAAGGTAATGGTTTAATGCATAAACCGGGGCTTGCCTTCGTTGACGATCTCGGGTTCTGGATCAGTACCACAATTATCGAATCCCGAGACAACCGGGGATTCTTCCACAACTTGCTCAACTAGAATCGGTTCACTCTCGGATTCTACACGAAATAATAACATATGCTTTAACATGATGATAATGTAAACATGATGCTTTCATGGTGCATGAAATATGACCAAAACAAGATCAAACCCAAAATCTAACACTTAGGGTTTGCTTTTATCCATTTTTGAATTAATTTGGAAATAAGCTCAAAACAAACTTGTTTCAAATGACCTCAAAATTTTATGTAAGCTTCCTCATGACAAATTAGTGTACCAAAACAAATTTCATAATTTTTGGAGTTATACAGTGGCCTACAAAAATCATGGAAATTACATTTATCAATTAATTAACTGAATTTTTGAACATTAAAAATTTATTCAAATTTCAAGTTTCATATTTTTAAACCATAATATAACATGTATAGAAGCTACACACAAATTTTTAGAATTTTTGGAGCTATAATTATTTTCCTATGAATTTTCAAAGTTGCTGCACTATTCAAAATCCAGAAAATAAGAAATCTCCCTGTTCTCTCTCCCTCTCTCTCACTGACGACCCGGGCCCGCATGTCAGCGACCCAAACAGAGCGCACGGCGGTGCTGCTGACTCTGGCCGACCAAACTCACCGGCGGCGAGGCTCCGGCGAGACGGACCGCACCAGCATAACCAACACCACCCCGCGAACTTACCCCAACACCTAGAACAGCAGCAGACGCACCAGAGAAAGCTCTACGTCAGCCATGGCGGCCACGGTGGCAAGACACACTCCAACGTGACTAGGCTACGACTGGGAAAACGATCGAGCTTACGAGCAATAGGATGTCATGGGGAAGGCGCGGCGTCGGGGGCGTCGGGACGATGCCCTCTGGTGAGGAAGAAGGCGCGGCGTCGAGGGCGGCATGGCGCGCGCGCGTGGCGTCGGGTGCGGCCGGGGGCTCCTCGGTGACGGGCGCGGCATCGGGGCTACTCCGGCGAGGTGGGCGAGCCTCGGGGTGCCCTCCGGTGAGGAAGGCGGCGTCGGGGGTGGCCGGGGAGGCGAATCAGCGGCGGCGGAGCTCTAGGGACGTGCTGAAGACGAAGACGATCGATGAGGAGAAAGAAAGAAGGGAGGCGGCGGTTTATACGAGAGGAACCTTTAGTCCCGGCTCCATCCACCATTCGAGACTAAAGCACCTTTAGTCCCGGCTCCTACCATCAGCCGGGACTAAAGAGGGGACCTTTAGTCCTGGCTCCATCCACCGCACGGGACTAAAGCACCTTTAGTCCCGGCTTCATCCACCGTCCGGGACTAAAGGGGGGGCCTTTAGTCCTGACTGTTGGAAGGAGCCGGGACTAAAAGATTTTTTGGCGGACCGCCAAATGCAGCCCACCTTTAGTCCCAGCTGGTGGCAGGAGCCGGGACTAAAGGTGGGCTACATTTTCATTTCCCGCCAACTTTTAAGCAAATCAGTTTATTTTATATATGTTTTGTATTTAAATGTTTAAGTCTTATTATTTGTGCAGTAAATTCAATACTAGGCATAATTTTTTTTAGAAAAAGTAATAAACTTTATTTTCATTTACTGCACAAAAAAAATATGTGACCTAAACTATTGTGTTTTTATTATAAATGTTGAACATAATGCAACTAATACTCACTATTTTTATTAATGCAAAAATGTAGACTTTAATTGAAATTATTAAATTTATTGGTTTTCGACAGGAAATTAGTTTTCACGTAATTGTAACGTAAATCTTTAGGTTCTTCATTAATCATTGTATAATTAATCGGTGAGTTCGGGCACAAATTCAATTAAAGTTAAAAAAGTACCAAACCACCTCAAAAAAAATCTTAAACTTGGTGGTGGCTACACACAGGGCATTTGTAGTCTTGAGAAAAAGTTTGAGACCAATCCGACACTGGAAAGCAAATAGACCTCAGAATCCCAGAGAACATGTATAGATAGGGTTCGACGAAAGGTTCTATATACCTCTGTGAAGCACGTCGACTCCACCTATGTTGAAATGGCTTAAAAAAATTTTGACAGTCATTTACACCCAAAATATGGCCCCACACAAGATCTTAGGTTTTTCTGATAATTATTTTTATTATTACATTTTTCTTTGTGCCGCGTGAGACGAAATACGGCGAATTACATATTCAAAACAATATAATTTTGCATCAACCTCCACAAATATTTGTCTCCTAGGGCACAAGAGACCATTTGACAAAGTTTGGCACCATTCCGGATCTTTTCGGGGGTGGACTCAGTTCAACGTATAATTAATCGGTGAGTTCGCACGGAAATTCAATTAAAGTGCAAAAAGCACCAAACCAGCTCAGAAAACTCTCGAACTTGGTGGTGGCTTCACACAGGGCATTTGCAGTCTTGAGAATAAGTTTGAGACCAATCCGGCACTAGAAAGCACATGGACCTCAGAATCCCAGAGAACTTAGGTGTATAGATAGGGTTCGATGAAAGGTTCTATATATCTCTGTGAAGCACGTCGACTCCGCCTATGTCGAAATGGCTTGAAATTTTTTTGGCAGTCATTTACCCCCAAAATATGGGCCCACACAAGATGTTAGGTTTTTCTGATAATTATTTTTATTATTACATTTTTCTTTGTGCCGCGTGAGACGAAATACGGTGAATTATAGATTGAAAACACTAGAATTTTGCGTCGAAATACGGTAAAATAAAACTTAAAAACTTATGTGTGAAAATTATATTTTCCCCCTAAAATCTAAAACTATTTTTTCAACAAAAGACTCTAAAAATCAAAGTATACTTAAGAAAAGAATATAAATGAAACTAATAAACTAAAACTATTTGTTTATTTTAATGACTACTGGTGGAAGCTTTATTCCCGGTTAGAGGTTATAACCAGGAACAAAGAGCAATATTTATTTCCGTCTAAAGCCTCCAGCTAGGACTAAACATTTAGTCCCGGTTAGTGGCTCTAGCCGAGACTAAATGTCGATCTTTAGTCCCGGTTATAGCCTCTAACTGGGACTAAAGGTTTGTCTGCCGAGCCAGCAGCGTTGGGCAGCGACCTTTACTTCCGGCTCGAGGGTATAGCCGGGATTAAATCTCCTTCATTCCCGGGTTCAAAAAATGCCGGGAGTAACTCCGAAAATGGTGCCGAGACAAAAGGTCTGTTTTCTACTGGTGTAAGTAAGTGTGCAGTGGAGTTAAGGATCTCGGATGGAGAAACGGGCAAAACAAAAGTTATGCAACTTTGTAGTTCACAAGTTTTTTATTTGAAGTTGTTATAATGTTCCTCCATTTGATTCACAAGATTTCATAGATGTTAATACCAACTAAAGTCATATGTTCCTTAGTCATAAGTAAGCATGTAGTGGTATTTAAAAATCTCGGATCAAGAAGCAATCAAAACAAAAGTTCTAGATTTCAAAAAGTTACGCACCTTTGTAGTTGACAACTTTTTCATTTGAAATAATCTATCTACCAAAAATTACGTTTGATTTCTTAAATTTAAAATTCGAATTTTTCATACGGAGTCAAGTTGCACCTGCAAGTAGCCCAATGAAAACGGGCAAATAGGACAAGAGAGCCAGAATATCTCGACAACACAACGGACACGATTCCTAACTGTAAACAAAAGCTGACGTGACCAAGTTTTTAGTGTGAAATGTTGTCGGTTTCTGCTTACACGAGAAACTTTTTTTTGAAACAAAACGACAGCGCACATCGGCCCCAGATGGCCGATATATACCGAGAGTATGCAAGACCATGCTTAGATCCACGTCCACCCAGCTAACTATTAGCTGTGTTTGCAAGAAAAAACTAACTAATAACTAATTGCGAGCTAGAAAAAACTATTACCTGATGATCCAAATAAGTCCTCAATTATTTTTTAAGTAGCTAATCTATATAAGCCATATAGATAGAACCCACTGAGAGTCGTCATCATCATCATCGTATGATATTTTTGGATAGGTGACTTATTCACTGTACATGGGATATTTGTAGGGACGGCTCAATCACCAGCCGCTCCTACAAATAGAAACACCGGGGGCCACTGGTGAGTGAGCCGCCCCTACAAATCAGGCCCATTTGTAGGGGCGGCTCATATCACCCGCCGCCCCTGTTGTTCCATTTGTAGGGGCAGCTGGTCTCTGGCCTCCCGAGCACGTCACTGTAGGGGCGGCTCCATCAGCAGCCGCCTCTACAAAAAAAAAAAAATCGTGCCGTTGTTACAAACCTTTTTTTCACGTAGTGTATATTGCATATTTGTTTTGAATTTTTTTTTATATTTAGTGAACCCAGCTGTAAATTCGTGGCTCTGCCTCCAAGGTCCCCATCTGTAGGGCGGCACAGGCGCTGTCATGGCCGTGACGAGTGGGAGCGCCGCACCAAGAGATCAGCTTCCTGCTGCGTGGAATCGGACGCGAGCGTGCCGTGCCCTGCTGCGCGAGTCCCGCAAGATGGCTACATTGGCGACTGCGGGCCATGCGAACTACTCTAGGACGCAACGGGAGTTCCCCGGGCAGCCATCGACGACTGTGAGCCATGCGGACGAGGAAGCAGCGGGAGCTTCCTCGGGCGTCATCGCCACTGGATGGGGAGGCTAGCGGTGGATCTTGCCGTCCTTGGCTCAAATCCATGAGACGAGTGGCGGCGGAGAGCCCTCGGTCCACCGTCCTCAGAGTCCTCTGTCTCCTGCATTAACTAGCTTTCTTTGTGTGAGCTTTCCATGATGATGAATGCGTTTCTAGGCAATTTATTATCAGCCTGTTCGCTTGCTCGTAAACGATCGTAAATTTTCAGTCGGGAACAGTGTTTTTCTCTCACACCAAACTAACCAGCAGTAAATAATCCACGATACGATACGGCCTCCCGAACAGGTTGTACTATCTCTTGTAAGTTCTCGAGGGCAAAGGAGCAATGTTGAGGCCTTGTTTAGATGCAAAAAAATTTGCAAAATGGCTACTGTAGCGTTTTCGTTGTTATTTGGCAAATAGTATCCAATCATAGTCTAATTAGGCTTAAAAGATTCGTCTCGTGGATTTCGTCTAAACTGTGTAATTAGTTTTATTTTTTATTTATATTTAATGCTTCATGCATGCGTCTAAAGATTCGATGTGACAGGGAATGTGAAAAATTTTGCAAATTTTTTTGCAAACTAAACTGGACCTGAAGAAGAGAAACGAATCTTGGCACTTAAGAAGATCGAAAGATCATGGATCAATCGGTCTGTTGGTGGCAGCCTGGAAGTTGGTGTTGCCTTTCTCTCCACCATCGTTGGTGAAGGACAAGGAGGCCAAAAACTGAGCTAAGTGACTTGCGAGCATTCGTCTTTTCTAGCCTTCAGGTGTGTGTTTCTGTTTGTGGTTCGTGAGGTATACGGCACGTCATAACTAATGGAGCTTTGGTTGTATATAGAACATGTTTACTATCATCTCCCCTTTTCTTTATATGTAGCAAATGAAGTTGTATCATATTCTCTTTTTGGTTTTGGAGGCACGTTACTGTCATAGTGAGAGCTAACTGTATATGTGTGTTTTCTTATGTCTGACGTTGTTAGCTATGATGGTAGTACTAAATTGGTTAGTAACTTCGTTCCTTGCTATTAGTTTCCCCTTAAAACCAAATGATCTTTCTCCATAGCTAAAATGCATTGTTGCTTTCTAGATCAAAAAGGCCCTGACAGACCAACTGATTTTACTAATTGACTGAAATTTAGTGTTTATTTTTATCGAAATCAAATAGGCAATGTTTCTCTCAAAAACAGGAACCACATTCTATTACAGTGTAAAGTAAATTTGAAAAATGTCCATTTTTGTACAAAAGTACAAATATCTTTCCCATACTATATAGTTGTGCTTATGTGAAAGTGTACCTCAAGATAAATTTGCACACTCAAGAACCGCATTTCATCACTAAAGGAGACATCTATCTTTTCTGGTGAATACTGTTGTGTTGTGGTCATTGGAGATAGTTTTTCCTCACATGGTAGTGTTATTAGCAAGCATTGAATTGTGACTATGTTACTCATGTACATCATTAAAATATGAAATCTCAGAATTACCTAATTGTTCTGAAGTAATTGAGCCCTTCATTTTGGTTGCACTATATTTCTAAAAATAATAGTTATAGCCATTTCACCATTTCCGGAAGAGTTGAATTCTTTTGTTTGTTTCAACATGGTTCCACTGATCATTCCCTGCCCATTTGCCGACATTCATTTCTGGATGCATTTTTTGTCTTTCCCAGTTACCAGGGTGATGATAACAGAATGAAGGATGTACAATCTCAGGCCTCACGGGTAATCCAGAGTTTTAAGTATCTGAATACAACACAAAAATTTGCTTGACGAGATTGTCAGTATTGGAATGTGCACTAAGCAAAAATAGATAAAGATCCTGCTGAAACAGGAAAAGTGAATAGCAAACCCAATGGTGGGGGGCTGAAAACAAGATTGTATCTCCACAGGAGTCCAGTGTCGATGCAGCAGCGGAGCTTTCAACTACTGAGAAACAAGTTTTCTTTTTTTTTTTTAAAAAAAAATAACTCCTTAGAAACAAGCGCTCAATAATAACATGATGAAACTTATTGCTGTCATTATATTCCTGGTTGGGCGCAATGGCATGTATTTTCTGTATGGCAGGTATACATGCTGATGCATGCCGATTTTCAAATCAAATTGTATAAACCAACCAGTTGTAATTTTCTGGGAAACAATGTGTGTTTCATTGGCATGCCTTGCTTAGTTGCTATCTGCATGATTGGTTGGCTTCTTTGCAATGTGAATTCTGGTATTGGCATCTAATCTGTATGGATAGACATAAATCATATATGGTCTACAAAGACCATAATTTATCAATAATATAGATATATATGAGTTTTTTCATATGTATTTTATATGTTTATATTATTTCTTCCCAATAGTACGCTTGTAGGGCGCCCGGAAGGGCGCTTTCTTTTCTAGTTGATTTTATGGAGCTTCCCAAGAAGGACGACCTGGAGAACGGAAAAGGCAGGTAGGCTTCAGTGATAGAGGGGACTGTGATATACTGTCCTAATCCGCTTCTGTGGAACCATGATTGGGGACTAAAATATGAAGACTGAGGAATCCTTTTTAAAAATTTCCAAAGGAGTTGTAACATCAACCTTTCTGGATTGTTATCTCTGAATCACCTTTTAGGATAGATGTAGTGGAAGATAATAAGAGACTCTTTTCCCACAAGTGGAACTGAGCAAGCTACGGAAATTTCCATGCTTCTTCCGGATTCTGATTCTAACTAAAGACACCAAACAAAAGTAAACCAGAATGGTTCTCACCAATTATTTGTCCACCAAATAGTTCTGCGAGGTAGAGTGCAGATTAAGGTCCGTAGTTTGTTGGATTCTGCTCCAGGTCCTTATTCTTTTCTGTTTCTTGACATGGCCTGGAAAGAACTCCTCGCCCCGCTGAAGACGTTTTATACATGCGTAAAATGAATGGAGAGAGCGAATCATACCCATGTCGCGTGGCTTGACCCAGCGGTGCGAGCATGATATCACTATCGGGTTGTGGATTGACCCAGCAGTGTCCTATCTTCTGTCTTCCTTGTCCCTTCCATAGTTCCATCCCGAGGATACCTTGCTGGAGGCACCAGTTAAGTCCCAAGATCAAGGCGAAGTATGAGAGGATATATAAGGGAGAGGCAGTTTGGTCTTTCCATGAGGTTTATCTCGTTTTTTTTTCTTTCTTTTAAATTGTTTATTAATCTCTCACCACTTAGCATATATCTTCTAAAGTGAGTGTAAACGACCGATTCGATTTCAAAAAGTGACGATAAACCAAAAAAAAATATATGCTGCTAATTGCAGTGGAACAATAAGGGGAAAAAATAATCTGCATGCCTAATAATAGTGGGATCAGATTTTAGCCATGCATTTAGTATGATCCGTTCCTATACTGAGACAGGATCGTTGCCACCTCTGTGATGGCGTGAAGAAAGAGAAGACAAAACGAGGTTTGGATGGAATCATTTTGATCGTCCCCCTCTTGTGGCAAAGTCGCAATCGGAGACTAACCGAGCGCACGCACGCATCATGGTCATGGCCAGCGAGCGAAGCCACGCGCAAATTAGACTGTGGACAACTGCACGCATGCGTGATGGGAGCAATACTGCACCTGGACAGCCGAGCACAAAGGTTTGGAGAAGTTGATCTGATCGATGTGGAGCTGCATGTTTGGTGCGGGTCGGTTTCAGGCAGGGGCGCATCACCTAGCCTAGCTCTCAGGCCTCGATCAGGATCGGATGTGCTGTCAATTGTTGCAGGAATATTTGTATTTCCCATTCTGTTTGGATCTGCTAATTTTAGCTTTAGCATGCTAATTCTAAACACTTGCTAACAAGTAACAACCTCTTTGTTGCTAATTTGTAGCGGTAGCTAGCACACCTTTTATCACTGACCAAACATGTGAAGTATCGGGCCTCCAAGTCCCAAAAGGCATTGAAGAACACAAGCCATGCCAAGGGCCATCATCCTAGCGGCCTGTTCTTCTCCAAGGTGCTGTATGGAAGATCGGTCCCTATCAGAGCAGAGGTGCAGGTTGAGTTCGTGAATCATGAACCAAGGGTGGTGTGGATGAGGTTCATTCGGTGGAGATTGCCATGGCCAAGTAGGTAGGTTGCTACGTCTCCTTAGGTGCTGTTTGAATCCCATCAGATCCTGAGAATCCGGATAAAAAGAATCACAACAGTTTTATTGGAGTTAAAATCTCCAAAATCTAAACCGTTTGAATGAGATACTAGGATCCTAGACTCTCTTTTTTTCTATCCAGATTTTCAGAATCCAAATGATTCAGAAAGGGGTCTTAGTTTTGTTTGGTTCATAGAGTGTCATTTGTATTTACGTATACTCGGGGACTGTCAAAATTTGCAACTCCGATCGTACGTTTTATTCTTTTTTCTGATAGCAAATATTGGAGTAACATCACATCGTGCTTTTAGGACCATTCGGAAGGTAAAGATTCTCGTCATGTCGCCCCGGCCCCTAGTGGAGTCCGGCGCACAAATGTGAACGGGTTCCATTTTGATTCGTGCGTTCACACGCACATGCCTAGCTTAGTTCACTGTCCCCTCCGATCTACACTGAGTGGAACGATAGATGAACGGGATTGCCTAAATTTGTCACGGTTTGGGCTGGGATGTTGCAACGCAAACTCTGATGCAAGTAGAGATAGCATTTGTTCTTGGTACCGAGTACTTGTCAAGGTTCTGATGCTTTTGTTAAGCAAGAATTCAGACATAGATCGCCGGCGCCAAGATATTGGCAGTCAGAGAAGAGTAAATCTTGGCATGAGCAAGACAGCAAAATGGAGAACTCAGAGACGAGCTGTGTGTAGTATATCTAATCTTGGCATGCAAATATAGCATATTTCAATAAATTTGCTAATCAATCTAGTGGGCTAACATATATGCTACTACAATCTCTCTGTAATAATTTTTTTTCCATCCAAAAAAGAAGAAGCTCCGCGCCGTGATTCCTTTGTGCCAGCAGGTCGCCCGACGCACAGAGCCGCGCGCCTTCGTCGATGATCCGGGAGAGCCCAGTCGAGGAGAGGCGAACGGACGAGGCGTCGGCGCCGGCGCGTCGCCGCGACGGATGGTCGCCTGGTGGTCATCTGGAGGAAGTCCGGGCGGTCGGTGCGGCGCGCGCGGACGTGGCGATCCTTACGGGCGCGCGGCGGCCCGTCCCGGACCCGCCGCAGCACCGGCACGGCGTCCGGCGCGTGCCGGCGCACGCCCCGCACCCGGACCGGCCGTTCTTCTTCCCGCGGGCCGCCCCGGCGGCGTCGGACCAGCGCGCGCACAGGCGGCACTCCTCCTTGCCCGACCCGCCGCACGCCTCGCAGCGCGGGGCGCCCCACCGCAGCGCCGGGCCGCCGCCCCCGGGCCTCCACTGAGCGGCGCCCTCGGAAGAAGATGAGGAGGACCTGTTGGCCATGGCGACGCCCGCCAGCATCCCGAGCCCCGCCGACGCCACCGCGATCGCCGCAACCATACTGACGGACCGGGCGGTGCTTTGATTTCTTGGCAAGCGCCTAGGCTCTTCCTTGCGCTCCTGTGCTTGCGCTATGGCTTTCTCTCTGCTCTGGCTCTGCGGTGGAGTGGAGCCGGCGGGCGAGGAATTTTATAGAGCCCGAGCGGGCGCGAGTCACCCGGCCGACGACCCGTCAAGGCGAGGCTGCTGCTGCTGCCGGTCGCGGCCGGGTGGTGGGTGGCCTTTGCCTGCTAGTGGCCGCCCAGTGGGGGAGGTCACTTGTCGGCGCTGTCGCTTTCCCAGTTGCCTGCCCTGCCACTGCCACTGCCACCTTGATCGCCTGCCCTCTCGCTCTCCGTGTGGTGGCTGCGTTCTCGGAAGAGAGTGGCAAAGGAGCTGAGGCGGTGGGGCTTCAATTAGCGCTGCTGATTGGTTGGCAACTTTGGAAGGAGACAGATTCCTAGGGCCTTGAGAGACGAACTCGCTGGGTCGGGTGCCGTTTTCGCTGTTGGCATGTTTGGCTTAATCCTATATTCGGTTTGTTCGGTTTTTTTTCTTTAGCCAGAGTAGTGTTTTTTTTCATAATAATTCAGTCGGAATAGTTTTTTTTTCAGTCAGTTTTAGGTAAGTTTTAGACCAGCGAACGGGGCCGTTGTCTTAGTGAAGCCAACCTTTATTGGGACCTCGCGGGCTTCAGGCAGCTAGCTGTGCAGGTTGTTGCCTTTGGCGGTCGTCAATTCGTCGCAAACTTTGTATCTTGTGTGTGTGAACGGGTGTCTTCCTTGCTTGGTAATCCCTGGATTATGTGGAAGGACTGTAACTGGTTTGGCTATGCTCTTTCTTAATGAAACGAACCTATACATGTGTTTGCCATATATGCTATCCCTTTGTTTCTCTACTTTTGACCGCAGTGGTGGTGGGTTATCTGTGGTGTCATTATTTTTCCTTCCAAGCAGCTAGCGTGTGCAAGTGGGATGGATGCCCGTACTTGGACGAAAGAATAATGACGGTGACATGAATACAGAAACAAATGATGGAACTTTAATTTTGCTTAGGATGCATGCAAACCCTCTATAATTTTGTTGCGGGACATGTATCGTTATAATTATATTATTATCCCGACGACCACAGGGCAAGTCTTCGACATTTTTCCAGTCCTCCGGTAGAAGCTTCTCACGGCCTTTTAAAATAAATAAAAGTGATTAAGGCATGCAGTTGTTTCATTAAGCTCAACTTGACAGCAGATCTGGTGGCCTGGTGCATCCGGAAGAGATCTTACCCACCCAGGATGCAGGAACGACCTGATTGACCTGCTGCTACCCTGACCGGGGCGACCGTACGTAGCAGCTACTACTACACTAACTAAGGTCACTGAGGTGAGGTACATTTTGCTTTGAGGACTGGTAGTGGTATAAGCATAGAAAAGTTACTCCACTGCGCAGATGGTGCGGTGAAGCCAACTTTGAGTGTGTGTGGTGGATCGCCGCTGCTGCCCTTGGCGTGGCGACTCAACCAGGACTGGTCAGCCGTCAGCCGTCAGCCGTCAGCCATGCAGATGCACGGGCACGGTGAGTGGCTCAGTAATCGTGGCTGCGGACTGCCGTGGCCGGCCGGAGAGTGGACCGGAGACCAGCAGCCAAAGCTGGCCGGCTGGCCCCCTGCTCTGGTGCTCCCATCCAGCGTGCCGCGCGCCGTGGGACAGCGACGGCGGCTCACGTGCCCATCCGTTGAATTGAAAGTTTTTTTTTTTTTGACAGCACGTTGAATTGAAAGCTGAACGAGCCACCACCACACACACACGACACATCTGCGCCGCTAGCCACACACACACACGACACATCTGCGCCGCTAGCCACACACACACACGACACACACTAAAATTCAAAACCTTTCAATTGGCAAACTCTCTTAAGTTTGCAGGTTTCTGTGAAACAAGCCAATGGAAAGGTTTCAAATTTTAGGATTGTCCCTGATTGCTTCACTTCCTATCCATGTAACCATGTATTTACAATTTCTTCACGCTATTGCCAATTGCCATTGACAACAGGTACAACTTTCAACCAAAGAGCGAAAGCAAACCTACTGGATGCGAAATCGTGAAACCTAGAACTTGCTCAATAGTATACTTACGTTTGATTTATGAGGAAATTATTTCCTTGGCCTTAAAAAAAGTGTCTCTTAATTTTTTGGACCTTTTATTTGGTCGAACTTGCTTATTTGGCCCAGAATCAAGTTTGATGAGATAACGGGGTTAAGTTGTACGCAAAAAAAAAAACTATTTTGCCCCTGGCACCGAATAAAAAAGATCAGCAGCCTATAGATGCACTGTATGGGTTTTTCATGTTGCTTAGTATCAATAATTTCCCAAAATGATGTAAAATATTTTTTTGAAGCATGGAATCACTATTTTTTGTATATATTTGCACATGACCCACACTAACTATTTAAGATGCATATAAAATCTTCAATTATAATCCAAGTGCACTACATACGCAAAAATAAGTTGACAATACAGAAGATGTTCAAGTTCACATGACAGCATCATACAAGAACAAGGTGTACAGAAGATGTTCAAGTACTGAATATGAGCTACTTCCATATAGCCTGGAGGATATTTCTCTACCACTAATTCTACAAAATCATTGAAATTTGTTCTATCTGAATCCACAACCATCTCAAACCTAAAACATTTAACATCCTTCCTACGAATCTTACTGTTGCTGTTGGCGGTCCTTAACTCATACTTTTAACCGTCAATACCCGCATAAAATCCACTAAAATGAATATCAAACTTAGTGATAGGGTTTATAACTAACGAATTCCATAAGTTTTGGTGTTCATTCATATTACAGGAGGGCATCTTTGAAATGCATGGAAAATACATTCAAAGGGCGCAAAGACACAAAGCATACCACCATATTCCAGCCAAGCAATAGAGCCCAAGGGGGAGAAGATCCACTACAGGGCCAAATCAGGGCCCTGACAAGAAAAGGACAAGCCCATACCAAAGCAAATCACCCTAACTCCGTGCAAAACCCACATGGGCCAAGTCACAATGATCAAGGGAGACAACACAGCAAAGACGGGCGCGTTTGGACCCAGCTAGAGTGCGCCCGCACCACCAGCTGGCCCAAATGCCGCCATTTTGCGCGGACTTCCTCCAACCGACATCCCAAAGGCAGTTCACTAGGTGTCGGGCAGATTCAATGTACCTAAAGGGTGGTTTGCTCCTTCCATATGGGAATGGGGAATTTTCCAAGGAACCCCCCTCTTCTCCACCTATAAAAGGAGGACCTCTCCCCCCTCATAAAGCTTGCCTTCGCCGGTGGGCGGGCATCAACCAGCGGGGGGTCCGCTGGCGACATGCAGGCCGACACCGATGAAAGCCCTAGTTTGATTTTGGATAATTGATGAAACATAAGACTAACCTTTGATCTAAGCATGTGAATTAGATAAGGTAGTCCAATCCAAGTGATGGAGCATGGTTATGAAGTCCATGGAGATGGAGATGGACATGTGTTGAAGATGATCAAGCTCCAACTTGAAAAGAAGAAAGAGAAAAACAAAAGCAAGGTTGATCAAGGCAAATGTATCAAATAGGTCTTTGTTTTGACACTCAAGACACCATAGAGGGTGTGAGTGTATTTAGGATCGATAGCCGTACTATAAAGAGGGGAAATCTTTGGCTAAACAGTTTATCGAGTGCCACTAGGTGACATGATTCGTGCATATGCATTTAGGAACCTAGTGTGCTAATCTTAACCCTTGTAAAATGCTTTGAAAAATGGTAACACACGTGCACACAAGTTCTACACTTTGTGGTTAGCAATATAGAAGCAAGGGTGAAGTGGTTGTGGACTTAGAAAAAGAAAAAGAGGAGATGGTCCATGACCAAACGCTGGCCGCGGGGTGACCGGACTCACCCCGGCGCGTCTGGTCAATTTTAGGCGATGGCGCTGCTCTGGCCGAGAGCAAGGAGGAAGGACCGGACGCTGGCTCAGGACCGACCGTCGCATCCAGTCACAAGTTGAAATGCAGTGAGATCACACGATCGGACGCATAGGAGGAGCGTCAGGTGATCGCTGACGTCAGCCTTGCCTACATGCGCAGAGAAGAGGAGCAAGGACCGAACGCTGGGTGCATCAGGTCGCCTCTGACCTGATGCGTCCGGTCAATAGGAAATGCCTCTAGAACGTCTCTAGAAATGACCGAACGCTGAGGGCTTGTGAAGCAGATCTTGGCACTGTCCGTGTAGATGATGGCTTTTACGATGCTTAGGAAACGTCCAACGTGAGCCCTTGGATCAAACCGACTTAAAGAACGACGTAGATGCAACCTAGAAGGTGGTGGAGAACCTACATTCGAAGGAGGGCTAACAGGTGGGCCTAGTCAGTCAGGCGGCCTATAGTTGGGGCCGATCGGCCCCACCTGGTAGCCTCTACCTCTCTTCCTCGGCACGGAGTCCTCTCGAGTTTTCTAGAACCTTCTGGTGTTCGTTTCGCTGCGGATAAGCGCGATTAAATCTAACATGTAGATCCACCTTGACAGTTTCTAAATAAACCCTGTCACCCCCTGGCATAATTGGAGAAGACAGAAACCCTAATCATCCTTAGAGCTCCACCATATTCTAGGACATGGCTAGTTAGGCTAGGTCTAGAGGGAGGCAAGCAGGCTTCGCTTGGATTCCCGATCTTGTTAAGAGCATGGTTTGGTATAATCTTTGTACCCCCTCTCTTTTGTACCTCTATTATTTTTATATGCTAGTTATAATTGTTATGATAACATTAGTATCATCTTATTCATGTTCTTCGTTATAATGTTCATCATCTACTTTGATTATATGCTTAGTATAGTTGGATTATCATCATGTTCATGCATAAGTTCGTATAGCGCTCACTCTAAGGTACCATGGGTGAGTGGTTGACATTATGTAAGCATGGTGCTTATATGTTGTTTACCTACAGATACACCCTATATTCTGGGTCATATTGTAGATCATGGATGTGACACTCCCATTGAGTCCTTCGTAGTCCACGCCCCGAATATAGATGCATGTAGGGTCCGATTACGAAGGAAGAACAAGCTCTGTTCTTAATCTTCCTTAGTAATATCCCTTATGTGTAGATATGAAGATGATCTTAGCAATGACTACTAGGTATAATTGCACTAATCAATATATGCCTTGACTTGTAATTAAGAATAACTTAGGAATTATTCCTCTAATATTCTACCTGACCATGCTAATGCCATAGAAAGGAGTACTCTGAGTGATTTATCATTATAATTATTTAATACTTATCATATATCTTATCTTATGACTTACCCCTGTTATGAGTGGAACATTATTTATGGTTTACTTCTCTATCAATAGTATAAGCTATCAATACATGTCCATGCTAGACCTTCTCTGTGGTAAAAATATAAATAATGATACCTGAAATACTCTCGGGTAAAGTGCTACAATGGTATATTATCTATGCGCTTGTAGATTCCTTTTATTTATATATATATTGTAGCACCTGGTTTTAAGGACAAAACCAGATACGCACCACATGTGTGCCTAGGAATTCAATTCACACATATAGTTACAAATAAAGGGGTAATATCAAAGACAATGCCTTTAATACATAGCGCATAAGTAGTTGTTACAAAAGACATAGTCTTACTTTACAGAATATACTGTAACTCTATTCTTCTAGCGAAGCCTCCAACACCACAGGAATCATCAACTGGTTGATCACAAGCCTAACACCTCTTGGAAAACTCCACTGAAGAACCTCCATCTGGTACCCATCCAGGATTTTACCAAAGTATTGAAATAAAACAAGCGTAAGCTACTACCGCTTAGCAAGCATAACATGAGGGGATGCATGCTCAAAAGGCTTGACACGGCTGAACTGCGGTAAGTACTTTTAGTCGGTCATATTTTATTATTAATCATAAGTTGCTAAGTTATGCTTAGGCTCCAAATATGAATAATTAGAGATATCAACAATTTTAGTCTTAACCCAAACTATTCGAGTAACCAACTATTCAGTAAGGGTCCAGGCCGCTCGTGACCGTGAGCACGGCTGATATATCAGTTTTACACTCTGCAGAGGTTGTACACTTTCACCACGAGTTGTGTTACCCATATGCCTGGGTTTGCAACTCCCAAAACACTTCCAAGGTGAGCAGGCAGGGTACACTACGAAGCTTTTCCCCAGTCGTTCTAATAAGGAGCAGTCGCTAAGGATTCCATCTCCCAAGTGTTATGGAGTCATCTTCAAAAGTGGCACTGATACATGCGGCATAGTACACACTCTGGGGATGAGGCCCATACCCAGCCTAGTATGCCCCTCTTGCCCTTTCGGTAAACTGCTACAAACTAGAAAGAGCAAGGTACTAGACTAAGACCAGAACCATGTAGTCCTCATGGTTGTACTGTAAGTCCTGAGTTGTCACCTAAAGATAAGTCCTTATGGAGAGAAACTAGAGCACCCTCAGAAAAGGCCCAATGCTCTAGCCCTCTTGGTTCCATGTTGCTAAAAAAACATCTTTTAATACCATGTTGCACATATCTTTAATTATATTCTTTAATCAATATTAGTTGGAGCAAACGGATTATACTACCCACATGCAAAACCCATAGGTATATCAAGGATAGGATAATCAATATCAAGGTAGGTAGACTCCAAGCAGTTCATTAACATATGCACATGAATTGAGATTGCATTAAAGTGAATAGGTAACAAGGAGCCTCATATTATACTTGCCTTATTTCAAAGTATTGCTACTGGTCTTAATCTTCAAAGAGTTGCTCCAGATCACCAACACAAATAACTCACTGTCTACTCGAGATCAAACAGCACCACATAAGGTATCCATACAATCATGCATAGCAAACAAAAGCTATAGATTAGAACAGTACACCAATCAGCATAAAATCAAGATGAAAAGTTTATAAAATGAATCTACGTCTCGCTACGATCACACAAACGCGAAGATCACAAAGATCGAAGCTAAAACGAAGAAGTTATGAATTAAACAAGTTTTCCTTTAGTAAAATAATAGATTAAATCTAACCTTCGAAATTTAAAAGTTGTAAACATGTTCAACAGTAGTATGAACATGTAGATTACTTAATTACGAACCTAACATAACTTGAACGGATCAAATCGGAGTTAAAACAGGAGATTTTATGGCTAAAACAAGATTAGTGGCAAAACTGTAAATAGGTGAAAACGTATTTTTGATCTAAACCGATGAGACTACGCTTTCCAAAGAAGAAAACGTATTCTTGAAAGGTGCTATAGGCTACGGGTGCTATAAACAAAAATCTGAGGGTCTCTTTTGAAAGACTACGGGGACAGCGGGTTGAGTCTTAAATATTTATAATGACCTTTTTACAAATATGCCATCGAAAGGGTAAGTTCTAATCTCAACCGTTGTTCTTGAATTGGATGGTTGAGGTGGGTCAGGGCTTAATCTGCCACCAGAACAGGACCAAGCTGGCGGTGCTCCATTGACAACGGCTGAGCACCTCGCCGGAACTTCACCGGAAGCGGTTTTCGAGCTCCAAAGGCGACGGGAAAAATACCAGGAGATAGAACAAGGGAAGGCAAACTCACCTAGGGTACTTGTGTCAGTTAGGGAGGTTTAGGTGGTGGCGTGTAGCTCAATGGGAAGCTCTAGTCTTCCTACGAACAACCGGCGGTGGCGTATGAGCGATAGAGTGGAAGAAACAGAGATAGGACGGTGCTGGGAGATTCGCTACCTCGAAGAGATTCCTGAAGACCTACGCGAGTCAACGGAGGGGCTTCCAACGATGGTTACCACTGATGGCGGCAAGCTCTGCTCAATGGCAAGATCCAGAAACGGTGCTAGAACAAGGCTAGGGCTAGGGCAAAGGAGGCGGCGTGCAGATGCAAACCAGGGCGCTATTTATGGGGCTCGACGACGTGAGGAGCACGCCACCGTGAGCTCGTAGCAGAAATAGAGTCGTACGACGTCGGCAGGGAAGGAGTCCGGCTTGGACACGACACGAAGAAGATGGCTCCGACAGTGTGGGCTAGCGCAGTCAGCAGCACAGAGAGGGAGGAAGGGCGCGCTGTAGCTGGGTCGGCGCAGACGAAGCTGGGCCGATTACGGGAAGGGTGGGCCGTGCGGAACCGATAGAACGGCCTGGCGTGGAGAAGCGGCCATGGGCGTGGGAAGAGCAAAGGAGAGCGGGCCATAGAAGATGGGCCGGCCGAGGCGCGGGAAGAGCAGGCCATGCAGGAATCGGCCACGTGGGTGGACTGGCCAGCGACTGGGCCAACAGGCCGGAATAGAGGGAAGGGAGGAAAAATCCTTTTCTTTTTCTTTTCTAATATCCAAACAAATTTTAAGATGCAAATTCAAATAAATTCGAAATCCAGTTTCAAACCACACAGTACAAAAATAATATGCAGCCGCATGAATGCACAACCACATTGCTACACTTATGATAAATCTTAATTTCAATAAAGATTATTATTTTCGCTAGGTTTAAATGTACACAAAAATTCATGATTAAATGAATTTAATTCTATTTAAAGAAAAGCAAATTTTAGAGTGTTACAATTCTACCCCCCTTAAAATGAATCTCGTCCTCGAGATTTGGATGATGCTTACTCAAATAACTACGGGTATGTTTTCCTCAAATCCTCTTCTCTTTCCCAAGTAGCCTCATCTTCCATATACCGATTCCACTGAACCTTACACATCTTTATAACTCGACTCCTTGTAACCCTTTCTGCAGTCTCCAAAATCCTTACCGGAAACTCCTCATAGGTAAGATCTTCCTTAACTGTAAGCTCTTCTAACGGTATCTGCTCCTCGGGTACATGTAAACACTTCTTTAATTGAGACTCATGGAACACATCATGTACACCTGACAAACTCTCAGGCAATTCCAACTGATAAGCTACTTCTCCTCTTCTGTCTAGATTGTGCCACTCTCAAGTTTTCCCTGATAGTCTACACTTGTCTTTCAACATCCTTGAGGATCTAAGGTCCAAACACTTGACTTTCTCCTATCTGATTCTAGAACAACGGGGTTCTACACTTTCTACCATATAGTGCCTCGAATGGTGCCATCTTGAGACTCTTCTGGTAACTATTGTTGTAAGAGAACTTAGCATAACACAAACCCTTATCCCAACTTGTACCATATTGCAAAGCACAAGCTCTCAACATATCCTCTAAGATCTGATTGGTTCTCTCTGTTTGTCCATCAATTTGTGGATGATAAGTTGAGCTAAAGTTCAACTTAGTGTCCATAGACTCATGTAATTTCTTCCAAAAGTGTGATGTAAACTGAGTACCTCTATCCAACACAATCTTCTTAGGAACTCCATGCAAACATACTATCCATTGCATATATAATTCTGCCAACTTTACACCCATATATGTAGTCTTGACCGGTATGAAGTGAGCAACCTTAGTCAACCAATCTACTATTACCCAAATTGAGTCATAACCACTTTGAGTGCGTGGTAATCCAACAATGAAATCCATACCAACTTCTTCCCACTTTCACTCAGGTATCTTCATAGGTTGAAGTAAACCTGCTAGCCTTTGATGTTCTGCCTTGACTCGTTGACAGGTGTCACATATTGCTACATATTCTACCACGTCTCTTTTCAAACTATACCACCAGTACTTCTCCTTCAGATCTAGATATATCTTAGTACTACCTGGATGGATAGAGTATGCTAAATCATGGGCTTCTCTTAGAATCATCTCTCGAATGGACTTTATCATTGGCACACATATTCTCTTTCCGAACCACACTGTTCCCTGATCATCCAATCGAAAACCCGGTGCTTTGCCAATTGTGATCTGCTCTGCTATCTCCTGATTTTCTCATCTTCCAACTGACCCTTGCGGATCTCTTGTTCAAGTGTAGGTTCCACTTCCAATTCCATCGCATTAGCAACTATTCCCAAATTAAGATGCTCGAATTTAGCACATAACTCCTTAGGTAACTGTGTTGCTAGAGCTGCATTAACATAGCTCCTTCGGCTCAAAGCATCAGCTACAACATTTGCCTTGCCAGGGTGATAGTGTACCTCCAAATCATAGTCCTTGATTAGCTCTAACCAATGACGTTGCCTCAAGTTCAAATCTGACTGAGTGAAGATATACTTCAAACTCTTGTGATCTGTATAAATATCACACTTATGCCCAATAAGATAATGTCTCCAAATCTTCAATGCATGGACCATAGCTGCTAACTCTAAATCATGGGTTGGATAATTTAGTTCATGCTTCCTTAGTTGCCTAGATGCATAAGCCACTACTCGTCCTTCTTGCATAAGAACACAACCTAGACCAAGTCAAGATGCATCACAGTAGATGGAGAAACTCTTGTTCAGATCTGGTAGCACCAGCACCGGAGCTGTAGTCAACCTTTTCTTCAACTCTTCAAAACTAGTTTGGCATTGCTCAGTCCATACAAACTTAGCATTCTTCTCAAGTAGCGATGTCATAGGCTTGGCAATCTTAGAAAAGCCTTCAATAAACCTCCGATAATATCCGGCCATTCCTAGGAAACTCCGGACTTCACTTACATCTTGTGGCGGATTCCAACTCAACACATCACTAACCTTCTTGGGATCCACAACTACTCCACCATTAGAGATAACATGCCCAAGGAAAGAGACTTCCTTCAGCTAGAACTCGCACTTGCTTAACTTAGCATACAATTGATGTTCTCTAAGTTTCTGCAGGACTAATCTCAAATGCTCTTCATGTTCTGCTTCTGTTTTGGAGAAGACTAGAATATCATCAATGAAGACCACAACAAACTTATAGAGATATTCCATAAACACCTTATTCATCATATACATGAAGTATGCAGGGGCATTAGTCAATCCAAAAGACATAACTGTGTACTCATATAATCCATACCGAGTAGTAAAGGCAGTCTTGGGAAAGTCCGATGAATGAATCCTTAACTAATGATAACCAGAGCGAAGATCAATCTTGGAGAACACACAAGCACCTCGTAATTGATCAAACAGATCATCAATTCTAGGCAAAGGATACTTGTTCTTGATGGTTGCCTCATTAAGAGAGCGATAATCCACACACATCCTCTGCGTACCATCTTTCTTCTCAACAAATATAACTGGGGCTCCCTATGGTGAAGAACTAGGACGTATGAAACCTTTATCCTGTAGCTCCTTTAACTATTTCTTAAGTTCTTCTATCTCATTGACTCCCATCCGATATGGTCTCTTGGCTATAGGTGCAGTTCCAGGTAAAAGCTCAATAATAAACTCAATATCACGGTCTGGTGGCATACCTGGTAAATCATCAGGAAAAACATCTAGAAACTCATTAACAACCTTGGTCTTATCCATGGTTGCACCATTCATCTGATTTACACTACACACCTCTTCTATTTTTGTAGTTGCCTAGCATATAACTTCTTCTCCTAACTTGGATATCAAGTGTACTGTACCATTCTCACATTGGATAGTAGCCTTTCGTGGATTTAGCCAATCCATTCCAAGAATTACATCTATGCTTAAAGACTTTAGCACAATCGAATTTACCAAAAACTCTACCCCCCTTATTTCAACTCTTACACTAGGACACATTAGAGTAGCTTGCATATCCCCACAAGGTGAGTCAACTAACATATGTTTCTTCATAGAACACTTTGGTATATTGTGCTCCTTAACAAAACAATGTGCAATGAAGGAATGTGAAGCTCTAGAATCAAACAAAACCAACGTGGGTCTAGAGTTGACTAGACATGTGCCAAACACAACATTTAGGGCTTCTTGTGTAGATTCTATCATCACATAATTGACTCTACCTTGCACATGAGTCCATTGTTTATGGTTTCTATTGTGGGATTGTTGCTTGTTTGGCTTCTTTAGACACTGACTCGCATAATGACTAGGCTCACCACAACGGTAGCACTTCTTGCTTGAAGAGGGGGTGTTGGGCACACTATCCTTCATTGGGGAGTTGACAAGTGGTTCTTGGAGTGGACTCTGGTTCACATACTGTTGCTCTTACTGATGTTGAGGGGGTTGTTGAGGAGGATCAAAATCCCACTGACTAGCTAGTTCCTGGTATCTCTGCTAAAATTCTTACTGGGGAGTGTAGCAGGGGCATGTGTTGCTACCTATAGATTGGCTTTGAATTCTCCTTTTCTTCTCTTCTATTTCCTGATGCTTGTTCTCAATCAAAATGGCCCTATTCACCAAAGTTTGGAAATCAGGATACTCAACAGTCATCAACTGCAGTTGAAGTCCATCATTCAATCCTTTCAAGAAGCGTTTTTGTTTCTTAGCATCATTAACCACCTCTCCTGGAGCATAACGTGACAACTGAGTGAATTTGTTATGATACTCACACACTGTCATGGAACCATGTTTCAAGTTGAGGAACTCCTCCTTGATCTCCACCAAAGCTTCTAGAACATGATAAGATCTAAAGGCAGTCTTGAAATCTTCCCAACAAATCTGATTTACATCTTTCCCAACCTAAAATAATTCCCACCAGTCTGAAGCTGCTCCTTGAAGTGGACCAGAAGCATAAAGCACTTTCTGATGGTCATCACACTGAGCTATGTTAAGTTGTTGCTCCACAGCTCTAAGCCAATCATCAGCTTCTAGTGGGTTGCTTGCATGAGAGAATGTTGGCGGATGTCCCTTCATAAATTCACCACGCTTATCCCTTGGTGGTGCTTGGTGTGAGTTGGTGCATACATTCTGAACATAGGTCTGTAACAATTGAGTCTGTGCCATCATAGATTGCTCTATAGTTGAAGGATTTGGTGGTGGTGGATTAGCATTAGGGGCATTCCTTCTGACATCACGTGAAGCACTTCTCCTAGTAGAAACCATCTGTTTGCAACATTTAGCACAATTATTGGTTGTAATTTATGACTTTTGGGCATCTACCTTTGGAGATATAACCCGATGAACACTAACTGCTCAGAAAACAGCACGCGTAGAGATGAGAAAAACCAACCCAACTATCTAATCATTGGTCCTTAAGCCTTATCATGTAAACTAAATGGAATTGTGAGTATAACCCACAAAATCATTGCAATCATTACAAAGATCCAAATCAAGCATGAACATCAAGACAACCATTCAAACATTACATGTTCATAATTCGAGCATTAGGACTCAATGACTCTACTCACATTACTAGCATTCTTGTTGTATCAAGGGCTCAAAACTCTACAGCTTCACCTTCATGTTGCGCAAGAATGTGGTAAGTGATAGATCTAAAAGCAATTCAAAGCAAGGGTGAATATAGGGACAATAGTTTTTTTAGCAGCAAGGAGGAGATGAATAGCAAAGACAAGAATATAGCATAGAAGAAAATAGCAAGGTTTATAGATCAAGGATTTCATAACAAATTCTGAACCTTAAAATGACCATCTTCTAACTAGGCTTGCGTCCTACAGTCAACATAGCTCTGATACCACTTTGTAGCACCTGGTTTTAAGGACAAAATCAGATACGCACCACATGTGTGCCTAGGAATTCAATTCACACATATTGTTACAAATAAAGGGGTAATATCAAAGACAATGCCTTTAATACATAGCGCATAAGTAGTTGTTACAAAAGACATAGTCTTACTTTACAAAATATACTATAACTCTATTCTTCTGGCGAAGCCTCCAACACCACAGGAATCGTCAACTAGTTGATCACAAGCCTAACACCTCTTGAAAAACTCCACTGAAGAACCTCCATCTGGTACCCATCTGGGATTTTGCCAAAGTATTGAAATAAAACAAGCATAAGCTACTATCGCTTAGCAAGCATAACATGAGGGGATGCAGGCTCAAAAGGCTTGACACGGCTGAACTGCGGTAAGTACTTTTAGTCGGTCATATTTTATTATTAATCATGCGTTGCTAAGTTATGCTTAGGCTCCAAATATGAATAATTAGAGATATCAGCAATTTTAGTCTTAACCCAAACCATCTGAGTAACCAACTATTCAGTAAGGGTCCAGACCGCTCGTGACCGTGAGCACGGTTGATATATTAGTTTTACACTCTGCAGAGGTTGTACACTTTCACCACGAGTCGTGTTACCCATATGCCCGGGTTTGCAACTCCCAAAACACTTCCAAGGTGAGCAGGCAGGGTACACTATGAAGCTTTTCCCCAGTCATTCTAATAAGGAGCAGTCGCTAAGGATTCCATCTCCCAAGTGTTATGGAGTCATCTCCAAAAGTGGCACTGATACACGCGGCATAGTACACACTCTGGGGATGAGGCCCATACCCAGCCGGTATGCCCCTCTTGCCCTTTCGGTAAACTGCTACAAACTAGAAAGAGCAAGGTACTAGACTAAGACCAGAGCCATGTAGTCCTCATGGTTGTACTATAAGTCCCGGGTTGTCACTTAAAGATAAGTCCTTATGGAGAGAAACTAGAGCACCCTCAGAAAAGGCCCAATGCTCTAGCCCTCTTGGTTCCATGTTGCTAAAAAACATCTTTTAATACCATGTTGCACATATCTTTAATTGTATTCTTTAATCAATATTAGTTGGAGCAAACTGAGCATACTACCCACATGCAAAACCCATAGGTATATCAAGGACAGGATAATCAATATCAAGGTAGGTAGACTCCAAGCAGTTCATTAACATATGCACATGAATTGAGATTGCATTAAAGTGAATAGGTAACAAGGAGCCTCATATTATACTTGCCTTATTTCAAAGTATTAGCTGCTGGTCTTAATCTTCAAAGAGTTGCTCTAGATCACCAACACAAATAACTCACTGTCTACTCGAGATCAAACAGCACCACATAGGTATCCATACAATCATGCATAGCAACCAAAAGCTATAGAATTAGAATAGTACAGCAATTCAGCATAAAATCAAGATGAAAAGTTTGTAAAACGAATCTATGTCTCGCTACGATCACACAGACGCGAAGATCACAAAGATCGGAGCTAAAACGAAGAAGCTTATGAATTAAACAAGTTTTCCTTTAGTAAAATAATAGATTAAATCTAACCTCGAAATTTAAAAGTTGTAAACATGTTCAACAGTAGTATGAACATGTAGATTACTTAATTACGAACCTAATGCAACTTGAATGGATCAAATCAGAGTTAAAACGGAAGATTTTATGGCTAAAACAAGAGTAGTGGCAAAACTGTAAATAGGTGAAAACAGTATTTTTGATCTAAACCGATGAGACTACGCTTTCCAAAGAAGAAAACGTATTCGTGAAAGGTGCTATAGGTTGCGGGTGCTATAAACAAAAATCTGAGGGTCTCTTTTGAAAGACTACGGGGACGGCGGGTTGAGTCTTAAATATTTATAATGACATTTTTGCAAATATGCCATCGAAAGGGTAAGTTCTAATCTCAACCGTTGTTCTTGAATCGGATGGCTGAGGTGGGTCGGGGCTTAATCTGCCACTGGAATAGGACCAAGCTGGCGGTGCTCCACTAACGGCGGTGAGCACCTCGCCGAAACTTCACCGGAAGCGGTTTCTGAGCTCCAAACGCGACGGGAAAAATACCAGGAGATAGAACAAGGGAAGGCGAACTCACCTAGGGTACTTGTGTCGGCTGGGGAGGTTTAGGTGGTGGCGTGTAGCTTGACGGGAAGCTCTGGTCTTCCTGCGAACAACCGGCGGTGGTGTATGAGCGATAGAGTGGAAGAAACTAGAGACACGGCAATGCTGGGAGATTCGCTACCTCGGAGAGATTCCCGGAGACCTGCGTGAGTCAACGGAGGGGCTTCCAACTGATGGTTACCGTGGTGGTGGCAAGCTCTGCTCAATGGCAAGATCCAAAAATGGCGCTAGAACAAGGCTAGGGCTAGGGCAAAGGAGGCGGCGTGCAGATGCGAACCAGGGCGCTATTTATGGGGCTCGACGATGTGAGGAGCACGCCACCACTGAGCTCGTAGCAGAAACGGAGTCATACGGTGTTGGCGAGGAAGGAGTCCGGCTTGGACACGATGCGAAGAAGATGGCTCCAACATGTGGGCCAACGCAGTCAGTGGCACAGAGAGGGAGGAAGGGCGCGCTGTAGCTGGGCCGGCGCGGACGGAGCTGGGCCAATTGTGGGAAGGGTGGGCTGCGTGGAACCGACGGAACGGCCTGGCGTGGAGAAGTGGCCATGGGCACGGGAAGAGTAAAGGAGAGCGGGCCACAGAAGATGGGCCGATCGAGGTTCGGGAAGAGCAGGCCACGCAAGGAATCGGCCACACGGGTGGACTGGCCAGCGACTAGGCCAACAGGCCGGAATAGAGGGAAGGGAGGAAAAATCCTTTTCTTTTTCTTTTCTAATCTCCATACAAATTTTAAGATGCAAATTCAAATCAATTCGAAATCCAGTTTCAAACTACATAGTACAAAAATAATATGCAGCAGCATGAATGCACAACCACGTTGCTAAACTTATGATAAATCTTAATTTCAATAAAGATTATTAGTTTCCCTAGGTTTAAATATACACAAAAATGCATGATTAAATTAATTTAATTCTATTTAAAGAAAAGCAAATTTTAGGGTGTTACATATATATTCTTCTTAGTCACATAATTTAATAAAGAACTACTTAGTATTATTCTAGTAGTAATGCTAGGTATTACCAACAAGCATCTTTGGCATCATCACTAGGGATGACAACCTAGTAAAGTAATATTAGGAGATATAGTGTTTATAATAGGTGGCTATTAAAATAAGTGACAAGATAATAAATACCAACAAGCATTTCTAGCAGTTGTCACTGAGGACTAGATTTAAAACTCTGTTCTTAGTAGCAACTCTAAGAAATGTCAACAAGCATTTTTGGCATCGTTGCCCGGGAAGGTAGCTAGGCAAAGAAAGTATTGATAAACTTATACTTATTGACTGTGATCAAAATTACCATTGACCTTTGCTCAAATAGGTTTACCCTTGTTTTGTCTACTTTTATATCTTATGTAGGGTAATGTATGATTATTTTTGACCTTCCGACAAACTACGTTGACGATCTAGAAGCATTAATTAGGAGGACTAGAGATAAACTCGAGAAAGTTCTAGCTTTAAAGTCGGAAGACAACCATATAAGGCGAAAGCTTAACAGCTGAATTTGAAGCCATGGCTAATAGGACTCTTCATGAATTCTCTGCTCTAACTATAGCCAACATCCATACTAGGACCAACAGTTAATGTTGGAGACAATGGATTCGAGCTCAAGCCAGCTCTCATCAACATGGTGCAAGCAAGCCAGTTTTATGGAAAGGCACATGAAGATGCGAGTGCACATCTCCAACACTTCCTTGGAGATCTGTAGCACTTTCACAATCAAAGGAGTAACCCAAGATGCCATATTACTTTGCCTCTTCCCATTCTCACTCTTGGGGAAGACAAAGCAATGGTTCTACGCCAACAAAGATAGAAATACTACATGAGATAACTACTCCATAGCCTTTCTAGCAAAGTTCTTTTCCACAGGCAAGACTAATACTCTGCGTGAGAGAATCTCAAGCTTTCAGCAACAACATAGAATATCCTCATCATGGGATGGAGAATTGGCTACTCATGTAAACTTTCTACCATGAGTTGACCAATAGTACCCAGTGAGACTATGGATGCTGCTGCTGGAGGTACATTCATGTCACACACCATACCAGCTGCAATAGCTCTTGTGGAGAAGATGGCCTCCAATCAAGGCTGGAATGAAGAATGTCTTCAGACCCGCAAGAGAGGTGGAGGTATGCATCAACTCAAGGAGGTAGACATGTTGTCTGCTAAGATGGACCTGCTGATGAAGGAGCTTGAAGATCAAGCCAATGAGAAGCAAGAAGTCATGCACATTCATGATTCTCACATGACATGTGAAGTGTGTGGAAACACTAGACATTCAATGAGCAACTGTCCTGAAACCCATGAGAATGTGAACTTTGTCAACTAGCAACAACTACTTTTGCCCTCAGCAGAATCAAGGATGGAACCAATAATAGAGGACCAAACTACTAAGGTAACTATCAAGGTAATAATTTCAATAATTTCAATCAACCACCCTTGAGAGAATTAATTGATGGCCAATCCAAATTTATGGAGGGATTATCTAGAAAGGTAGCTACCAATGATAAAATTCTAGAGAACATAAATAATAAAATGGATAGATTTGCTTCTGCCATTAAGAACCAGCATAGCTTTAATAAAATGATAGAATCACAAATAGCTCAGCTGGCTGCTGCTGTTCCTCCGTCCGACAAAGGTAAGATTTTGGGGCAGCTAGAAGATCTAGAAACTATAAATCTTATCGATATTCACAATGTAGCATATTATTATATACAACCATTGATGGGAAGGTAGATAGATTATACATTGTCAAAAAAGAAGAGCAATCCAGGGAGACCTATCATCCCCATCGCCATTGGACCTCACATTTTTCAAGAAACTGTCTATGACTTCGGAGCAAGTGTCAACATCATGCCTAAGGTAATTTATGATCAAATTAATGGAGATACTTTGTTGCACACAAATATACATTTACAACTTGCATATCAGTCAATCTATTACCCCAAGGGAGTTCTTGAAGATGCGAATGTTCAAGTGGGACAATCATATGTTCCCGTAGACTTTGTGGTTCTACAAACATGTGGAGATATAAGGGCACCCATTATTTTGGGCCAACCTTTCCTAAGCACCTGTCGAGTTCATAAACCCGGGGTCCCTTGGGGACCGGCTTCCACACCAGGGCTCGGCCCAGGAAAATGGCCTTTCTTTCCCCTAGACCGGCCCGAGAGTCTAAGCTCAATAGACTAAAGCACTTGCTTCAGGCCCAGGCCGCCTTCGGCCCATCTCTCAGACTAGAGCACTAGCTTAGGCTCAGGCCAACTCTGAACGGCCTCTCCGATCAGAGCGCTAGCGTCAGGCCCTGGCTGCCTCCGCACGGCCTCCATTCGGAAAGGCTGACCCAAGGACCACCTCCGACTCTGACCCTGTGTCTTTGACCGGGGTTCATAGAAAACCCTGCTCATCGCTATTCTCCAACTGGCGCGATAGAACCGACTGGGGACCATCCGACCGGGGATGCCCGCTCGAAAAGAACTAGAAGGCATGCGGAGAAAGGCAAGACATGGCTCACAAGTTAACACCACTATACCAGGGACCATACCCTATGCAAACAGTGCTCTACAGCCACCCTGACACAGTGTATTGTAGGGGCCGCTAGAAACTCCCATATGGTAAGCCCCCCGCATGTCTCTAGACATCGATCACAGTATGGGCTCCATGATTTGCCATACTGAGGTGAACATAGCACGGCTCCTCACATGCCACTAGGCATCTAGAAGTATTTGTAGGTACCGGTGTCCATCCTTCCTGAAGAAGATAGCTCAACCTCCCGTGCACATCTAACATCCTACAGCGACATCAACAGTATTGGGGGGTGTCAACCATTATCTAGTTTTCATCACCGTAGGCAATAAGGCTTAGAAACATATGTACTCTCTCCCCCTCACCTGTAAAAGCCACCCCCTTCACCTATAAAAGGGGATGTGCTCCCTCCAACAAGGGGAGATTGACTTCTTCAAGCTCAGACTCACTAGATAGACATCAACACTCCCAACCGTAGGACCACCCAGTTCCGACCGTGACCCTTCCGGTCGGAGACAACTGAACCTCTTGTATCCCCCCTTCTTCCTCCTTCTCGTTTGTACCCCCACTACAGACTTCGAGCACCTAGGCTCAGGAATAAAGTCATTGACTGACCTTGACTAGACATAGGGCATGTTGCCTGAACCAGTATAAATCATGTGTCATTGAGTGCTAGGCCACCGCCGATCACAACGTACAACAAAACTACAAATATTTACTAGTTGGTCACTTTCTGCACTAACAGTTGGCGCCGTCCGTGGGGAGGACGCTGTACGTTCAACACTTTTTTGGTAATCGGATGGCCCATTTTTCCTCCACCCCCGCCGTGGTAGGCTCAGGCGATACGATTCGCTTTGGCTCGCTGGAGTTCCCCGCACTCTCGCCCACCGAGATGCAGGTTCCACTCATCTTCGAGCCATCCTAGGCCTTCCACTTCAGGCGCTTCGGGAGCCTAGACTTCGTCGCCGACCGGCTCAGCATACTCCACCTTTGCGAGGAAGCTCGTGACCCAGCACCCGTCGGAGGGACATCCTCCATCGACTCCGGGACACGTGACTTCGACGACGCGGCATCTGCGCTTCATTCCGAGCAAACTCTCTGCTCAAACCCCACTGTAAGTAATATGCATACTACTCGCTCTTTATTTACTATCTCTCACCAGTCACCTAGAGGAAATGTACCGCCCACGCCACAAGCGCCATACGATCGGTTCCCCTACGGCTTTGCATCCTCTATGGACACCTACGCTCAGGGGCTCCAAAGGATGCTGGCACCATCCCCCCTCATGTTCGAGTTTGTGGGAATGGCGGGCTTCGTTCCCGCCATTTCCCACAAACTCCCATATGGTGATGGTGAGAGCGACAGTTCAAGCATCGGAGACATGGCACCCCACCACTATCCGTCCTAGGAGTGAGCTATGGCGGATGCTCCGCAACAACTACCGGTGGTTGCAGAGTCTGTGCAAACTCACACCCCTCTGGACCTACGTGCGGGAGCCCTTGGTCTGTGCAAGCACACGCTGAGGAATTACGACAACGATGGCAGAGTCAGCCACCGCCTGCACCGGTGCCGTCGATACAGCACGTTGCACCCCATGCGCCTGGCCTGGCGGGTGGCGCCCGGGGTCATGCTCATCAGGTTTAACACGACATCATGAGCGAGGGGAACAATGTCCCATAATTCACCCATGGCTAGAATATCGCTGCTGCAACAATGCTTCTCCGCGGTGTTCCCGAGCCCATCGACCCTCAGGAGCGGGCAGTCTACCGGAACCTCCGGGTTCTAGTTGAGGCCATCATCGTCCAACAGGCAGAAAGCTCCACACCACGACTCTGACCCGCACCCTTTCTCCCCATCGGGGGGATGGGGACGCACCAGCCAGATCAATCCGTTTGCTCGCCGCCGTAGCCGGCAGGCTCGGCTCAGGGAGCGGTAGCCGCGCCATGGTCCAACCAGGCGCCTGCTCCATACCAATCGCACCAGGACGCTCGTAGCCTTGTTTACAACTGTCATCGGGCCCTACACGGCAACGATGTTCGCCATACGGCAACAGGCGACATGGACCCTGGCCAAACCATCGAGGGAAGCGGTGAAACGCGCCCTTGGCGCGATCGCTGGTAGGATAACGAGAGCCCAGCCCTGAGGGCCCAGGGCCACGGGCCTTTAGCCGACGCATCTAGAGAGCACTGTTTCCATAGTGTTTTTAGCCTCCCACCAACATCACCAAATACATTGGGGAGACGAACCCAAGCATCTGGCTCAAAGACTTCTGGCTCGCCTGTCGAGCCAGAGGGGTGGATGATGACCTTTTCATCATCCAATATCTTCCCATTTGCGTTGAGGAACATGTTTGGGCATGGCTCAAATTCCTTCCACACGACAGCATCCACGACTGGGCAGACCTCAAGAGGGTCTTCGTCGGGAATTTCTAGGGGACGTACGTCTGCCTGGGAAACTCCTGGGACCTCAAGAGCTGCCAGTAGGAGCCCAGCGAATCCCTATGAGATTACATCCATAGGTTTTCCCAATGTTGTTACTCCCTCCCTGATGTCATCGATGTAGACGTCATCAGAGCTTTCCTCTCCGAGACAAACTGCAAGTCCCTAATCCACAAGCTTGGCTGCCTAAAACCCTACACCACCCGCGATCTGCTCAACATTGCCACCAACCATGCCTTTGGTGTAACACCTCGGGTGTTAGCCTTGCATAACTTGACTTGCATAACATGAGCATGAGCATCAAGCATTCATAAATCATCAATTTCAACTGAAACATTTGATCGAAACATATGAAACATTACTTGTTATCTCGTGTTTCTTAGGACATATGCATATGATCATGTGCAAATGGATGCAAGTGGGTAATGTTGGTCACTAAAACACCTTAGCTATACTTAGGTTAACAAAAGGAACCTTGTTTATGAAGGCCACATTTCATGATCAAGCACTTAAGTGATATTTCATGTGTTGACCTGAATAGCTATATGAGTGACTACTACATGAAATGCTTAAATGACCTTGCAAATTGTTTTAACATGCTTAGAGTATCATCATGAACAACTTTGGTATTTAGTGCTAGGGCTAGTTTGGTCATTTAGCCATGGTTTGAATGTGTATCATGATTTCAAAGTGACATGTTTGACTAAAGTTGAACTAGGTGTTAGGGACCTTGCATGGAGGGGTTCACTAAAGCAAAGTTGTAGTGTTTGACATAAGGAACAACTTTTATTTTTATGTCATGGACTGATTTAGCTTCTAACATGTTTGAATTGGACTCACAAGAATCATCAAAATCCTGATTTCAACACTTAACGAAATTGGCTAAGTCGTGGGTCACTGACCGACTGACGGGCTCACTTTGGAGATGATTTTTCTCAGTTTCGGTTGTGAATTAGCACGAGATCATTGAACAACATTTGTAGATGGTACTTAAGTCTACGAAATTTATTCAGGAGGTTTGCACGAAGGAGCCATGGATTTGCAGATAAATCAACGAGAAAACACGCTGTCAAGCGTCCTGTTCGCATCTGAACCAACTGAATCGGCCAGCACAGCGGCCGAGCGGCGTTAGAGCAGAGCCGCTGCGTGGAGTTCACGACGGCCGCGCGTCGCCAACGCTCTGTCCGCGCAGGCCACGACGCGCCTGGGTGCGCCTTCTTCACGCCAGCGTGCGCCCGCTCCATTTCCACTCGCCCACGCTAGCTCTCTCCCTCTCCAGCGCCCTCCCTTACTCTCGCCGCAGAACCAGGCCACGCCGCCGAGCACAGCACCGCCTCCGCCGTCGCCTCGTGTGCGCTACGTCGCACCACCACTGCCTCCATCTCACCCATAGCTGCGCCACACCTCCCTCCACCCCTCGTCTTGATTTCAGCGGCTGTCACGCTTCGGTGAGGGCGAATTCACCGTTTCCTTTCTCACCGGAGTTCACGGTCGCCATGGCCGCCTCCACGGCAAGCTGGCCATAGCTCGGCTCATCGGCGCTTTTCCCTCGATTTTGAGCATTAGCGTTGGGTCAGGACGTGTATTAGCCGGTGCCAAGACGTTACCGTCATTAGTGATCCCGCCGGCGTGGAACGCGACGACCCGCGCCGCCGCATTCTAACCCCGCACCACCGCGCCGTGGTCAAGAGTCGTCGGAGCTTTATGTGGAGCTTTTGTTGTTGAAATAGAGTCACTAGGTCACCGTGGTACCATTGTGCGCCTCGCCTAGCTTTCCCGTGGCCAGAGATGGCCAGCACAGCGTCAAGCAGCGCCGCCGTGCCGCCATCACCGATGACGAGCATGCTCCACCCACCCTCACCCGCCACCACCTAGGTCGTTTGACGCGCGCTACTCAGTGGTTGGTGTCGTGAAGACCTCACCGCCGGCGAAGCTCACCGTCGACGAGCCGCAGCCGCGCAGTGCCCAGCAGCGCCGCTGCTCTGCTCTGTGTCACTGACGCGTGGGGTCCCCTGACCAGCGGGTCCCACCGGTCAGCGACAGCAGTGTTGTAGGCTAGTTCAAATATTCCAGTTTTTGATTTGTTTTGTTATTTTTGTATCTTTAGTTTGGTAGCTCCTAAAATTGTGAAATAAATATGGTTGTGTTCCTTAGGAAGTGTAGTATTTAGGAAAAATATGTTCTTGGCTTCAACAGTAGAAATTTCTGGAGATTTAAATAGGGATTTCAAATGTGCTTTTGAATGCATTCAAATTTGTTTATTTTATATCTAAAGTTCCTGTGCTCCAAAAATTATGAAATTTTTGTGGTAGGCTATTCTTGTCATACATGAGCTTGGGTAAAAATTTGAGGACCAGTGCATGTGTAGATCTATAGCTATAGATTTTTATTTTATAAATAGTTAATCCTTGCATGAATTTTTATAAATTGATTATGAGTCCAAAATTCCTGAAATTTGTTGGAAGTGATACTAGTAGCATATGGATGTTAGGAAAAATAAGAAATCTATTGCTTGACACTTTTCAATAGGATTTTCCATTTATGCTATTTCAAGCCTTGCTTCCTTATCATTTTTGTATAGGATGTTCTACTTAGTAAAATGACATGAAATTTTTATAGTAGTCCTTTGATAGCATTAGTAAGGCTCTGTAAATTTTTGAGAATTTATTAAGCACATCTGATATATATTTATTATTTAACATGGATATCTAAATAAAATAATAAAGGCAATTTAATAAATAGTTTGGTCTTCACCCTTATATCATCTTAACTGTAATTGGTATGCTTACACTATCGGTAGGTTCTAGGTTGTCAAATTTTGAATAATTACCTGAAGTAGAAGTGTTATTACTTTATATTGCATGTTAAGTAGTTTCTGGACTGATTCTAGAGTGGGGAGAGTTACATGTTGAAACTGAGGTAGACTGTAAAAATGGTTAATAACAAAGTTGTAGAGATTTTGATAAGCTTTCCAGAAAGTCCAGGATCACTGTTTTTTAATTTGTAGAACTCCAGTTATGAGTGAAACAAGTAGCTACTGTTTGTGGTGTAGTCGATGCATTGTAGAAATAGTTAAGCAGTAATCGAGAAGAGATATGCACCTACTCAAACAACGTGATGCACTTGTTAACATATATGCATTCGTAATACTTATACCATACTCATGCATCTAGGATCGGAGGAAGAGATCACGTTGCTGGAATTCGAAGAAGCAGAGGAAGGGAACCCACAGGAGAATCCGCAAGCCCCAGCTCCCGAAGGCGTGGAGCAGAACCCTGAAGAGCTTCTGGAGTGCCCTGACCACCGCCCTACTTCCTTTCTACGAGGCAAGCCCCGGAGCATTATAAGTCTCCCAGTAATTTACAAATGTTTACTTACATATTTATGATTGATGCATTAGGTATAAGAGTTGAATGAAACCACTTGATGCATGTACATTCCTTGTCCAGATATTAACCCTTTAACCGGTATAGGTCCAGGATCGAATATATGCTTAGCCATGCTTAGACCGGTAGAAGTCGGGTGATATCCTGTCACCTGCGAGAGATAGGTGGATACCGGAGCACGGTTGGCTATATCTGCTATCGTGGAATAGAACCATGTGGTAAAAATAAATTGAGACCGGACGGGAAGTCGATAGAGAAGCAACAAGACATGGAGGTCTTGGGTGTGGATTTATCCCCGTCTGTGTCGATTAAGGACCGTACCATTGTTGGCGCTTCTGACAAGATTGAACGCATGCCTCTCACTTAGCTGGCCGGATAACTCGTTCCGACCGCTAAGCCGAGTAATTCAACTCAGGCCAGGAACCGTTCTGTTGTGCGCTCCTTCCGGGGAACGATCAGACTGAGCCCAAGGGCAGGCTTGGCCTGGGCATCCTGGCATCTGGTGTTCCAGATTGTGCGGCATGGTATGGACCCGCGAAATGTGTACCTGAGTTGTACCAAAGGTGACCTAAGACTATCGTGGCTGATAGATCTGGGTTTGTGTTAGGAATAAATTCCCAGCTGGTTGAAATCAATTCGAATCGCCGTCTCTCCCGGATAGTGAGAAACTTGGCTAGTCCCAACATCGTAGCAACTATATTATGAAACATGATGGTTCAAATGAATATGGAATTACAATACCTGCTATGGTTACTATTGTATGATTCTAAATAATATACCACATGTTTGGCATAGGATAGTTGCTAATCTAGAAATGGATAATTATAATTAACTTGATAAAAGAATCACAATTGTACAATGGTTAATTGCCTTTTTCGCAAAATGTTGTCAAGTTACGTCCACTTATACAGCCTTGCATAATCCTTGGAGTCATTTTATTTCTGGTTCATGACGGGTAAGTCTAGCTGAGTACCTTCTCGTACTCAGGGTTTATTTTCCCATTGTTGCAGATGGCACTGTGTATCATGGTTATTGCAAGAGTTGCTTTTATCCCGCTGTGGATGAGGAGTAAGCCCTGGGCAGGCTTCTTTAGTAATTCCTATCCTTGCTTTTGTGGACCGTGATCTGGCTTGGCACTGTATCAAACTATGTTGGAAACTTTATCTTCGAACTTATTTGCTTCCGCTTTGTTTACCAAACTCAGTTTGTAATAACTTTTTATTCGTACGCTGATGACGAAAAGTATCTGCGAACTTTATGAAATATATGGCATGTATGTTGAATCCTGTACGATCTTGGTTGTTGTAAATCGTTTATTGAGACCCGTCGTGGTACTCGACGGACTACCGGGTTTATATGGATTCAAGTATGACAGTGCGACCACTTGCGGATTGCCATTGTACTTGTATTCTTATAAATTGGTCGGTTCTACGACAGCTGGTATCAGAGCAGGATTCAACGTTAATTGTCACAAGTGTATTTAAAACAAAAGTTTTTGTGTTCCAAAACCCTTTTCTAGCAACTAATAGTAATTAATAGGTATTTGAAATCTAAAGTGTGCCAATGATCACTTTCCTTATGCCCAGATTAAGGACTATTAGGTGGCTATTTAAGTACTAACATGGGGGTTTTTACTTCGTCGTCCATACGGCGTGCTATAGTATGGATGCCATTCACTTGAGTGGCAATGTATGGATCAAATGCCTCTACGCCAAGGTAAGATGAGTGTATGACCGCAAGATGTGAGCGTGCGGTCGGGAAGAGTTAGCTTTGGTACGGCTATGTATGCATGCTTGCATGTGTACATGGTACGTATTTAATTGTGGGTTTAAATTATTGTTGGGTAGATTGATACGGAAGTATATGTATGGGGATACATATATGAAAGTATTTACAATTACATTCTGCATATTTCATTATGGGTTTAGGGCTGAAATGAAATTTTATGCAGGTACACTAACAACGAAACGTGTAGTTCAACTAGTTACGATCTATATGAGAGAACGTATGTATGCCACCGTGTCTACCGTTAGAAACAAATTTTTCCTAAGTTTGTAAGGACGTACGGAACGAGCATGCATCATGTTAAATTACCATTCACAAAACTACATGGTTCCTCCCCTTATAAAATTCTTACTCGGTTATGTAACTCTTATCCATTATGGCATTGTCTCACAAAAGGGTACATGTTGATGGTGCAGATGGCACGCACCAAGCAGACTGCTCGCAAGTCCACCGGAGGCAGAGCTCCTAGCCGTCAGCTTGCTCCACGTACCCGTCAACGTCACACGTTCCTTGGAGAGTTTGGGATGCCTACACTCTTGTGGAGAGTGCTCAGCTATGTAGGTTATCCCGATGGAATGGAACCCTGCTACTTTTGGGCAAATGAGCGGTTGGGAGAAGGTCTCTTAGTTACAGTGGAGGCCATTGTCCGTCCCTGAGGTGACGATTCTGAGTGGACAGGTTGGTGTTATGAGTCGACTGGCAGGACTGCTGAAGAAGCAGCTGGCAGGGCAGCCTTTGGGATCCTGAGGGATATCATGGATCGTTTTCCTCAGGAGCTGGCAGCTGCTATGGTTGGAGTCTTTCCAAGAGGTAATCCCTCCACTGACTCATGGCAGCAGGCAAGAGGAAGATCTTTGGAGATTGGTGCAGCAGAAGGGCAGAACAGCAATAACCTTGCCATGAGCGCCATGTTCGCAGTGATGAGAGTGTTAGATGGAGTTGAAGGTAGCCTCCGATGTGTGTCTGGTGCTCTTGGTCATGCCCGCGAAGACCGACATCAGCTTCAGAGGGAGCACGACGCCGAGATTGAGAGGCTCACTGAAGAAATGACTCGGTTAACTCACCAGCGAAATGCAGCTTGGTCCAGGGAAGATGTCCTGAGAGCTCGACAGTTTGAGCTAGGACAGCAGCTGGCCAATGCAGAAGAATACAACGATAATCTGCATGAAGAGGTTCATCTACTGCACAATTAGCTCCACCCTTATGTCCCACCTGGAGCCACAGAAATGGATCTAGAAGGGTACGAAGAAGAAGAAGTGGCACCTGAAGAAGAAGTAGAACCTGAGGAAGGAGATGACGCGCACCCGTGCTGGAGCTAGCAGCAGCCAGGATGGCAACTAGGATGACTTGCCACCCCCACCGCCACCATCTGCTCAGGAATTCTTTACCCAGTTCCTAGGGAGCCAAAGGACAATGGAGGAAGCCTTGCGCCTTATCATGCAAAACACTGCTCGTGGCCACCCACAGCAACCAGGGGCCGAGCCAAATCAGCACAGTTCATTCAAGGAGTTTCTGGACACGAAGCCTCCAATCTTCAAGGTGGCTGAGGAACCACTGCAGGCCGATGAGTGGCTGAATACCATCGAGCAGAAATTTTGTCTGCTAAGGGTCACAGAGCACCTGAAAGCTGAATATGCTTCTCATCAGCTGCAAGGACCAGCAGGAATCTGGTGGACACACTTCCTGTCGTCTCTGCCTGCTGATACGAGAGTGACCTAGGATCAGTTCAAGCTAGCTTTTAGGGGACACCATATTCCCTCGGGCCTGATGCGCATGAAAGCAGCCGAATTTATGAGGCTCACTTAGGGAACCAAGTCACTCACAGAATATATGCACGCATTCAACAACTTGTCAAGATATGCTCCAAGTTTTGTGGATACTGAAGAGAAAAAGATTGAGAGTTTCAAGCGAGGTTTGGGTACCAAATTAATGAAGACCATGGCAAATTCTAGATGTGCCACGTATAATGAGTTTATTAGTGATGCCTTGACCCAAGAAAACCACAACAACCTGCATGCAGTTGCTAAGGGTCGCAAGAGGGCATATGAGGCCAGTGCATCCGGATCTTTCCAGTCAAAAGTGCCTATCGCAGCTAGGCCACCATTCCGTCCACCTGCATCCAAGTTCAGGCCTCCACCACCGAAAGCTCAGAATAACAGGCCACAGAAATCGTTTCGTAAGGCGTTCACTATTGCCTTACCAAAAGGAAATGGCAATCAGGACAGCTCCACCGGATTCAAAAGTAATCAACCTTGTTTCAACTGCAACCAACTGGGTCATTGGTCCAAGGAGTGCCCCCACCCTAAGAGGAATAGTAACTCAAATCAGAACAATCAGAGGCAGGTGAATGCCAGGGCACGTCAGGGACAAGTGCATTATACCGCTGTGGAGGAAGTGCCCGCCGGAGAAGTTGTCACGGCTGGTATGTTTCTTGTCAACAAGCATCCCGCTGTTGTTTTATTTGATTCAGGAGCTTCTCATTCATTTATGAGTCAAGCATTTGCATCTAGACATGATCAAGAAATAATAGAAGTAAGTAAAGGGGGTTTTAACATAAGTTCAGCAGGGGGTACTGTTACTACCAAAAAGATAGTCAAAAACGTACTCATCTTGATACAAGGGAGAGAGTACACAACAGATTTGATAATATTGCCGGGGTTGTCGATAAGTGTAATCTTAGGCATGAATTGGATGAAGGATCATGGTGTTCTTATTGACACTAGCACCCGTACTATTATGTTGAGAGAACCCACGGGAGGGAATGCTTTTCTAGTTCCACTCTCCCGCGATTTCAAACCCCAACATTTAGCCTGTGCTATCCAAACCACCACCATATGTGATATTCCAGTGGTTTGCGAGTTTTCGGATGTATTTCCAGAGGAATTACCAGGTCTACCACCGGATAGGGACGTGGAATTTAAGATTGAATTAGTGCCAGGTACCGCACCCATATCTAGAAGGCCCTATAGAATGCCACCCAATGAGTTAGCAGAACTCAAGGTTCAATTGCAAGATCTATTGGACAAAGGTCTTATCCAACCTAGCTCATCTCCGTGGGGATGCCCAGCATTGTTTGTGAAAAAGAAGGATAAGTCACTAAGAATGTGTGTAGATTACAGACCACTCAATGCTGTGACCATCAAGAACAAATACCCATTGCCTCGCATTGACATCTTGTTCGATCAACTAGCAAAAGCAAAGGTATTCTCCAAAATTGACTTGAGATCAGGGTACCATCAAATAAAGATCAGACCGGAGGATATACCTAAAACCGCTTTTTCTACTAGGTACGGCTTATACGAGTATTTGGTTATGTCTTTCGGACTAACAAATGCCCCAGCCTATTTTATGTACCTAATGAACTCGGTATTCATGCCCGAACTGGATAAGTTCGTGGTCGTGTTTATCGATGACATATTGATTTATTCAGAAAATGAGTCAGATCATGAAGAACATCTGAGGATTGTCCTATCCAGATTGAGGGAGCATAAGCTATATGCCAAGCTTAGCAAATGTGAATTTTGGATGAGCAAAGTACCTTTCCTAGGTGACATTTTATCGAGAGATGGAATCTCAGTAGACCCATCAAAAGTACAAGAGGTCATGGAGTGGAAAGCCCCAACTTCGGTTCATGAAGTTCGGAGTTTTCTAGGGTTAGCAGGATACTATCGTCAGTTTATTCCAGATTTCTCAAAAATAGCTAAGCCTATGACCAGACTACTTCAGAAGGATGAGAAATACAAATGGACACCAGAATGTGAAACCGCTTTTCACACCCTCAGAACTTTGTTGACTACAGCACCTGTGCTAGCACAACCAGACATTGAAAAGCCTTTTGATGTATTTTGTGATGCATCAGGAATAGGTTTGGGATGTGTGCTTATGCAAGAAGGGAGAGTAATTGCATATGCCTCTCGGCAATTGAGGAAACATGAAGTCAACTATCCTACACATGATTTGGAACTGGCAGCCGTTGTCTATGCATTAAAGATATGGAGACATTACTTATTGGGCAATGTATGTCATATCTATACTGACCACAAAAGCCTCAAGTATATCTTTACCCAGCCAGAACTGAACATGAGACAACGTAGATGGTTGGAATTGATTAAGGACTATAATTTGGAAGTGCATTACCATCCGGGCAAAGCAAGTGTAGTAGCTGATGCACTTAGTCGGAAGTCCCATTGTAACACTATGGAAGCACTATTGGAAGATGGATTCAACTTGCTACATCCTACTGTACTCCACAATATCACCATCAGTTGTTCGCTTGAGGGCAGAATCATAGAGCTACAGCAGACAGATGTAGGAATAAGTCACATCAAGAGAAAAATGCTAGAGCAAGAAACCAAACATTTTAGATTGGACGAAAGAGGTGTATTATGGTTTGAGGACCGACTAGTGGTGCCAAAAGACCGTGAGCTAAGGAATCAAATCTTAGAAGAAGCTCACTCATCCAAATTGTCTATCCACCCGGGTAGTAGTAAGATGTATCAAGATTTGAAAACCCATTTTTGGTGGACTAAGATGAAGAAAGAGATCGCAGCCTATGTTGCTAGGTGTGATAACTGCAGTAGAGTGAAAGCCGTCCACATGAAAATTGCTGGATTACTTCAGCCGCTGCCTATTCCAGGATGGAAATGGGAAGAGATCAGTATGGACTTTATTACAGGCCTTCCAACAACGCCACAAGGTCATGACTCAATCTGGGTCATTGTTGATCGTCTTACCAAGTCAGCACACTTTATACCCGTGAACACGAGGTATATAGTTGGGAAATACGCTGAGATATACGTATCCCAGATCGTGAAGTTGCATGGAGTACCCCGGACCATAATCTCGGATAGAGGGCCGCAGTTCATAGCTCGTTTCTGGGAACACTTACACCAAGCTTTGGGAACCAAGCTAATCAGGAGTTCAGCTTATCATCCGCAAACTTCAGGGCAGACAGAGAGAGTAAACCAAATCCTAGAAGATTTACTTAGAGCTTGTGTTATATCTTCAAAAGGGTCATGGGAGAAATGGTTACCTTTAGCTGAATTCTCCTATAACAACAGTTATCAAGCGAGTATCAAAATGGCTCCATTTGAAGCCTTGTATGGCAGAAAGTGTAGAACTCCATTGAATTGGATTGAGCCCGGTGAAAGGAGATATTTTGGTATTGATTTTGTCAATGAAGCCGAAGAACAAGTACGTATCATCCAACAACACATGAAGGCAGCTCAATCAAGACAGAAGAGTTATGCCGATAGAAGAAGAAGACCACTAACTTTTGAAGTAGGTGACTATGTGTACTTAAGAGTATCACCCATGAAAGGTGTGAAGAGATTTGGGATGAAAAAGAAGCTTTCACCAAGATATGTAGGGCCATACAAAATTTTGGAACGAAAAGGAAATGTTGCATATAAGCTACAACTACCACCAGAGATGAGTGCAATCTTTGATGTGTTCCATGTTTCTCAGCTAAAGAAATGTCTTCGAGTGCCGGAAGAAGCTATTGCACCCACCAACGTGCAACTTCAATCGGATTTGACTTATGAAGAAAAGCCAATTCGAGTATTAGAAGTGATGGAGAGAGTAACAAGGAGTAAGATCATTAAGTTTTATAAGGTGGTGTGGAACAATCATAGCGAACAAGATGCTACATGGGAAAGAGAAGATTATCTGTAAGAAGTTTATCCCACCTTTTTCCAAGAATGGTAGGTCTTGCAAATCTCGGGACGAGATTTTTATAAGGGGGAGGGGCTGTAACACCTCGGGTGTTAGCCTTGCATAACTTAACTTGCATAACATGAGCATGAGCATCAAGCATTCATAAATCATCAATTTCAACTGAAACATTTGATCGAAACATATGAAACATTACTTGTTATCTCGTGTTTCTTAGGACATATGCATATGATCATGTGCAAATGGATGCAAGTGGGTAATGTTGGTCACTAAAACACCTTAGCTATACTTAGGTTAACAAAAGGAACCTTGTTTATGAAGGCCACATTTCATGATCAAGCACTTAAGTGATATTTCATGTGTTGACCTGAATAGCTATATGAGTGACTACTACATGAAATGCTTAAATGACCTTGCAAATTGTTTTAACATGCTTAGAGTATCATCATGAACAACTTTGGTATTTAGTGCTAGGGCTAGTTTGGTCATTTAGCCATGGTTTGAATGTGTATCATGATTTCAAAGTGACATGTTTGACTAAAGTTGAACTAGGTGTTAGGGACCTTGCATGGAGGGGTTCACTAAAGCAAAGTTGTAGTGTTTGACATAAGGAACAACTTTTATTTTTATGTCATGGACTGATTTAGCTTCTAACATGTTTGAATTGGACTCACAAGAATCATCAAAATCCTGATTTCAACACTTAACGAAATTGGCTAAGTCGTGGGTCACTGACCGACTGACGGGCTCACTTTGGAGATGATTTTTCTCAGTTTCGGTTGCGAATTAGCACGAGATCATTGAACAATATTTGTAGATGGTACTTAAGTCTATGAAATTTATTCAGGAGGTTTGCACGAAGGAGCCATGGATTTGCAGATAAATCAACGAGAAAACACGCTGTCAGGCGTCCTGTTCGCATCTGAACCAACTGAATCGGCCAGCACAGCGGCCGAGCGGCGTCAGAGCAGAGCCGCTGCGTGGAGTTCACGACGGCCGCGCGTCGCCAATGCTCTGTCCGCGCAGGCCACGACGCGCCTGGGCGCGCCTTCTTCACGCCAGCGTGCGCCCGCTCCATTTCCACTCGCCCACGCTAGCTCTATCCCTCTCCAGCGCCCTCCCTTACTCTCGCCGCAGAACCAGGCCACGCCGCCGAGCACAGCACCGCCTCCGCCGTCGCCTCGTGTGCGCTACGTCGCACCACCACTGCCTCCATCTCACCCATAGCTGCGCCACACCTCCCTCCACCCCTCGTCTTGATTTCAGCGGCTGTCACGCTTCGGTGAGGGCGAATTCACCGTTTCCTTTCTCACCGGAGTTCACGGTCGCCATGGCCGCCTCCACGGCAAGCTGGCCATAGCTCGGCTCATCGGCGCTTTTCCCTCGATTTTGAGCATTAGCGTTGGGTCAGGACGTGTATTAGCCAGTGCCAAGATGTTACCGTCGTTAGTGATCCTGCCGGCGTGGAACACGACGACCCGCGCCGCCGCATTCTAACCCTGCACCACCGCGCCGTGGTCAAGAGTCGTCGGAGCTTTATGTGGAGCTTTTGTTGTTGAAATAGAGTCACTAGGTCACCGTGGTACCATTGCGCGCCTCGCCTAGCTTTCCCGTGGCCAGAGATGGCTGGCACAGCGTCGAGCAGCGCCGCCGTGCCGCCATCACCGACGACGAGCATGCTCCACCCACCCTCGCCCGCCACCACCTAGGTCGTTTGACGCGCGCTACTCAGTGGTTGGTGTCGTGAAGACCTCACCGCCGGCGAAGCTCACCGTCGACGAGCCACAGCCGCGCAGTGCCCAGCAGCGCCGCTGCTCTGCTCTGTGTCACTGACGCGTGGGGTCCCCTGACCAGCGGGTCCCACCGGTCAGCGACAGCAGTGTTGTAGGCTAGTTCAAATATTCCAGTTTTTGACTTGTTTTGTTATTTTTGTATCTTTAGTTTGGTAGCTCCTAAAATTGTGAAATAAATATGGTTGTGTTCCTTAGGAAGTGTAGTATTTAGGAAAAATATGTTCTTGGCTTCAACAGTAGAAATTTCTGGAGATTTAAATAGGGATTTCAAATGTGCTTTTGAATGCATTCAAATTTGTTTATTTTATATCTAAAGTTCCTGTGCTCCAAAAATTATGAAATTTTTGTGGTAGGCTATTCTTGTCATACATGAGCTTGGGTAAAAATTTGAGGACCAGTGCATGTGTAGATCTATAGCTATAGATTTTTCTTTTATAAATAGTTAATCCTTGCATGAATTTTTATAAATTGATTATGAGTACAAAATTCCTGAAATTTGTTGGAAGTGATACTAGTACCATATGGATGTTAGGAAAAATAAGAAATCTGTTGCTTGACACTTTTCAATATGATTTTCCATTTATGCTATTTCAAGCCTTGCTTCCTTATCATTTTTGTATAGGATGTTCTACTTAGTAAAATGACATGAAATTTTTATAGTAGTCCTTTGATAGCATTAGTAAGGCTCTGTAAATTTTTGAGAATTTATTAAGCACATCTGATATATATTTATTATTTAACCTGGATATCTAAATAAAATAATAAAGGCAATTTAATAAATAGTTTGGTCTTCACCCTTATATCATCTTAACTGTAATTGGTATGCTTACACTGTCGGTAGGTTCTAGGTTGTCAAATTTTGAATAATTACCTGAAGTAGAAGTGTTATTACTTTATATTGCATGTTAAGTAGTTTCTGGACTGATTCTAGAGTGGGGAGAGTTACATGTTGAAACTGAGGTAGACTGTAAAAATGGTTAATAACAAAGTTGTAGAGATTTTGATAAGCTTTCCAGAAAGTCCAGGATCACTGTTTTTTAATTTGTAGAACTCCAGTTATGAGTGAAACAAGTAGCTACTGTTTGTGGTGTAGTCGATGCATTGTAGAAATAGTTAAGCAGTAATCGAGAAGAGATATGCACCTACTCAAACAACGTGATGCACTTGTTAACATATATGCATTCGTAATACTTATACCATACTCATGCATCTAGGATCGGAGGAAGAGATCACGTTGCTGGAATTCGAAGAAGCAGAGGAAGGGAACCCGCAGGAGAATCCGCAAGCCCCAGCTCCCGAAGGCGTGGAGCAGAACCCTGAAGAGCTTCCGGAGTGCCCTGACCACCGCCCTACTTCCTTTCTACGAGGCAAGCCCCGGAGCATTATAAGTCTCCTAGTAATTTACAAATGTTTACTTACGTATTTATGATTGATGCATTAGGTATAAGAGTTGAATAAAACCACTTGATGCATGTACATTCCTTGTCCAGATATTAACCCTTTAACCGGTATAGGTCCAGGATCGAATATATGCTTAGCCATGCTTAGACCGGTAGAAGTCAGGTGATATCCTGTCACCTGCGAGAGATAGGTGGATACCGGAGCACGGTTGGCTATATCTGCTATCGTGGAATAGAACCATGTGGTAAAAATAAATTGAGACCAGACGGGAAGTCGATAGAGAAGCAACAAGACATGGAGGTCTTGGGTGTGGATTTATCCCCGTCTGTGTCGATTAAGGACCGTACCGTTGTTGGCGCTTCTGACAAGATTGAACGCATGCCTCTCACTTAGCTGGCCGGATAACTCGTTCCGACCGCGAAGCCGAGTAATTCAACTCAAGCCGGGAATCGTTCTGTTGTGCGCTCCTTCCGGGGAACGATCAGACTGAGCCCAAGGGCAGGCTTGGCCTGAGCATCCTGGCATCTGGTGTTCTAGATTGTGCGGCGCGGTACGGACCCACGAAATGTGTACCTGAGTTGTACCAAAGGTGACCTAAGACTATCGTGGCTAATAGATCTGGGTTTGTGTTAGGAATAAATTCCCAGCTGGTTGAAATCGATTCGAATCGCCGTCTCTCCCGGATAGTGAGAAACTTGGCTAGTCCCAACATCGTAGCAACTATATTATGAAACATGATGGTTCAAATGAATATGGAATTACAATACCTGCTATGGTTACTATTGTATGATTCTAAATAATATACCACATGTTTGGCATAGGATAGTTGCTAATCTAGAAATGGATAGTTATAATTAACTTGATAAAAGAATCACAATTGTACAACGGTTAATTGCCTTTTTCGCAAAATGTTGTCAAGTTACGTCCACTTATACAGCCTTGCATAATCCTTGGAGTCATTTTATTTCTGGTTCATGACGGGTAAGTCTAGCTGAGTACCTTCTCGTACTCAGGGTTGATTTTCCCATTGTTGCAGATGGCACTGTGTATCATGGTTATTGCAAGAGTTGCTTTTATCCCACTGTGGATGAGGAGTAAGCCCTAGGCAGGCTTCTTTAGTAATTCCTATCCTTGCTTTTGTGGACCGTGATCTGGCTTGGCACTGTATCAAACTATGTTGGAAACTTTATCTTTGAACTTATTTGCTTCCGCTTTGTTTACCAAACTCAGTTTGTAATAACTTTTATTCGTACTCTGATGACGAAAAGTATCTGCGAACTTTATGAAATATGTGGCATGTATGTTGAATCCTGTACGATCTTGGTTGTTGTAAATCGTTTATCGAGACCCGTCGTGGTACTCGACGGACTGCCGGGTTTATATGGATTCAAGTATGACAGTGCGACCGCTTGCGGATTGCTATTGTACTTGTATTCTTATAAATTGGTTGGTTCTGCGACATTTGGTGAGGAGGCGGTTGGAGTGGTCTTCAGCGGAGGCTAGGACAAAGACAAGCCCAAGCGCACGGATCTAGACAAAGGCCCCTCCACTCAGAGGGGCAAGAAGAATAGGAAGGATCAACACCGGTCGAACGACACCGCGTTGATCGCCGCAACTGAACACATGCCCAAGCAGCCCCAACAGGGATTGCCTGACCACTTCAACAAACTCATGGATGGTCCATGCCCCAATCACGCCTATCCCATCAAACACCTCTACAAGGAGCGTGAGCTCCTCAAACGTTTCCTCCGACAGGCCAGCGTGCCAAAGGAGGGGGACGGCAAGGAGCCGACAGTCAGGAGGGGTGGCACGGTAGGCAAGGATGGAGATAGTTTCCCTAAACTTGAGGAGTGCATCATGATCTTTGGTGGGTCCGACGCCATCTGGTCCAAACGCCAGCATAAGGTACGCTACAGGGAGGCATGTGCCACCGAAACGGTCGTCCCCTCCTTCCTTAGCTGGTCAGAGTCTCCAATCACCTATGATCAGAGGGACCATCCCTCCTGCATCACAAGACCAGGACGCTATCTGCTCATCGTCGACCCCATCATCCGCAAGAAGCGGCTTATGAGGGTGCTAATGGATGGCGGCAGTGGCCTCAACATCCTGTACATTGACACCCTCGATGCCATGCGCATCCCCCAATTGGAACTCCACCTAGCGGGCTCCCCCTTCCACGAGGTAATCCCGGGAGCGTAGGCATACTCGCTCGGGCAGATCAATCTGCCTGTTACGTTCAGCAGCTGAACCAACTTCCACTCGGAGGTTCTCAACTTAGAGGTGGTGGACTTTCTAGGGTCCTACCACACCATCTTGGGGTGGCCAAGCTATGTGAGATTCATGGCAATCCCCAACTACAACTACCTCAAGCTGAAGATGCTGGGACCAAACGGCGTCATCACTGTGAGCAGCGCATTCTCGCACGCCCTCATGTGCGACCACAAACACTACGAGCTCGCCACTGTGGTCGTCAACTTGTCCGAACTCCCGCGGCTCGGGGAGTCATCGGTCCTGGTAGCCTCGGACTGTAACCAACCAACTTCCTCATTGGCCTTCCACCCGCTCGAAGAAACCATGGTGGTGGAAATCGATCCCACCAACCCCACCAAGACAGTGCGGGTCAGGACCCAGCTTGTGGCCAAATAGGAAAGCGAGCTCGTCGACTTCCTGTGTGACAACCGTGATGTCTTCGCATGACAGCCGTCTGACATGCTGGGATACCCCGAGAGGTCACTGAGCACGCACTACGTCTTACCCCGGGCTCTAAACCCACCAAACAACACCTGCATCACTTCGACGACGAAAGGCGCAGGGCCATAGGCGAGGAAATCACCAAACTCCTGGCAGCCGAGTTCATCAGGGAGGTCTTCCATTCCGACTGGCTTGCCAATCCCATCTTGGTCAGAAAAAAGATCAAGAAGTGGAGAATGTGCATCGATTATACTGGACTTAACAAAGCATGCCCGAAAGATCATTTCCCATTACCACGCATAGACCAGATAATTGACTCCACCTCGGGTTGCGAAATCCTCTCCTTTCTGGATGCCTACTCAGGCTATCACCAGATCGCGATGAAAGAGTCTGATTAGCTCGCACCCTCATTCATCACCCTGTATGGTTCGTACTGCTACGTAACCATGCCTTTCGGCCTGAAGAATGCTGGTGCCACCTACCAAAGGTGCATGCAGCAATGCTTCGCTGACCAAATCGGCCCGCTTGACCAGCCCGATCAGGCCAAGCGGCCAAAACCAACAATCGCCATCTATGTTGATGACATAGTGGTCAAAACAGCTCAAGCTTGCGCCCTAATCGCAAACTTGGCTACGACGTTCGCAAACCTTCAAAGGTTCAACATCAAGCTGAATCCCGAAAAGTGTGTTTTTGAGGTTCCAAAGGGGAAACTACTTGGATACATTATATCCAAGCGCGGCATCAAAGCCAACCCTAAAAAGATCATGGTCATCTCCAACATGGGCCCCATACGCAACGTCAAGGGCGTACAGAGACTCGCTGGTTGCCTGGCTGCCTTAAGCCGCTTCATCTCCCAACTCGGTGAACGGGGGATGCCGCTCTACAAACTCCTCAAAAGGACAGACACCTTTGTCTGGACTGAGGAAGCCCAGCAGGCTCTTGAAAGCCTCAAAACATCCCTAATGTCGGCCCCAATCCTCGTCGCTCCCAAGTGGGGAGAACCCCTCCTCCTCTATGTCGCGGCATGTAACCATGTGGTGAGCACCGCCCTGGTCGTAGAGAGGGAGGAACCGGGACACCAGCTCAAAGTGCAGCGACCTGTATACTTTGTCAGAGAAGTGCTTACCGACCCCAAGGTCTGGTACCCTCAGGTGTAGAAACTCCTATACGCTATACTAATGGCGACTAGGAAGCTCCTACACTACTTCACCAACCACAAAGTCACAGTTGTCACTTCATACCCGCTCAGAGACATCATCCGCAACCATGATGCTGCGGGACAAATCTCTAAGTGGGCCCTTGAACTCATGGGCCATGACATCAGGTATACCCCCCGCACCACAATTAAGTCTCAGGCTCTCATAGATTTTGTCGCCGAATGGACGGAGGTCCAGCTACCAGCCCAGGACGTCTCCCATGAGTACTGAACAATGTACTTCGATGGATCCGTAATGGCACCCGGCTCGGGGGATGGAGTGGTTCTGATTTCCCCATATGGGAGTAGGCTCCGCTATGCCATCCGCCTCTAGTTTCTGGCTTCAAACAATGCCATGGAATACAAGGCCCTTATCAATGGACTACGCATCACCATCGAGCTCGACGCTATGTGACTCTACGTTCGTGGTGACTCAGATCTAGTCGTTGATCAAGTCATGAAGGAGTCCTCCTGCAAAAGTCCCCTCATGATAGCATACTACCAAGAGGTGCGCAAGTTCGAGGACAAATTCCAGGGAATCGAACTGCATCACGTCCCTCGAAGGGACAATGACGCCGCTGATTTCCTCGCAAAACTGGCCGCCAGGCAAGATCTGTCCCCAAGCGGAGTCTTCGTCAACGACGTCCACAAGCCATCCACCCACATCCTGGAAGGTTCGACCCAGACACACCCTGATGGCTAGCCGGTGCTCGGGGGATCTGATCCTAGTACCTCTATAACGACATCACCCGCGGACGTCGCCGTATTGGTACTCGATCAAACCGATTGGCAAGTACCACTGCTCGCCTACCTCCTCGAGGAGGTTCTCCCACCTGAAAGAACTAAAGCCCGATGAATCGCTTGATGTGCCAATACCTATGTCATGCTCGGTAATGAACTCTATAAACAAAGTCCATCAGGAGTACTCATGAAGTGTGTTCCCACCAGCCAAAGAAAACAGATCCTCCTCGAGGTCCATTCCGGGATCTGCGGGCGTCATGCGGCCCCAAGGTCCCTGGTCAGAAAAATCTTTCGCCAAGGTTTTTACTGGCCCACCGCACTATGAGATGCAGAGGAGGTCATCCGTAGGTGCGAAGGATGCCAGTTCTACGCTCGACAAACCCATTTACCAACGCAAGAACTCCAGACCATCCCAATCACCTGGCCATTCGTGGTCTAGGGCCTCGACATGGTGGGACCTCTCAAGAAAGGTCTAGGTGGTTTTTCCCACCTACTCGTAGTAGTCGACAAGTTTACCAAATGGATAGAGGCCAAGCCCATCACCAATCTTTGCTCGGAAGAGGCGGTCAAATTCCTCCTCGACATCATCTATCAATTTGGCGTTCCTAACTATATTATCACTGACCACGGGACTAACTTCACCGGGAAGAAGTTCCAAGACTTCAGCAATGGATACGGCATCAGAATTGATTGGGCTTTGGTCGAACATCTATGAACTAACGGTCAGGTCGAACGCGCCAACGGCATGGTCCTCCAAGGACTCAAGACGCGCATCTTCGACCAACTCAACAAACACGTCGGGCGGTGGGTTGTAGAGGTCCCAGCAATCCTCTAGAGCCTAAGAATGACCCCAAACCAATCGACAGGATTCACACCTTTCTTCCTGGCCTATGGAGCGGAAGTTGTGTTGCTGTCCGACCTCGACCACGGCGCACCGAGAGTAAAAGCTTTCTATCGCGACCAAGCCACGGTGGCTCAACAAGACGTGGTCGACCTGCTCGAAGAGGCCCGTGAGACAACCGTCATTCGCTCCACCCACTATCAAGAAACCCTCCGCATGTACCACAAAAGGAAGATCAGAGGAAGGATTCTCGAAGTCGGTGATCTTGTGCTACGAAGGACCCAATCGACGAAGGAAAAACACAAGCTCTCTCCACCCTGGGAAGGCCCCTATATGGTAATCGAGGTAATCCGATCGGGCACCTACCGACTGGAGGACAACAACGGCAATGTTCTCAACAACATTTGGAACATTGAACAACTATGTCATTTTTCCCTTAGAACCGATCTAAACACCTTCGGTTAAAGCACATGCTCCTGTAAGAGCGCCCCCGCCCAAACACTTTCAACTCGGGTCGCTCGGGGGCTCCATAAATATACAAATATTGAGTACTACCTCTCTGTTTTGTTTACTATTGTATGGAGAAATTCCTTCCTACCCTAACGAAGGGGTAGTTCATTCCTTTAAATTTACCTTATGTAGTTTTGCTTTAAAAATTCCGACTGATTGCACCCCGCCTTTTCCTACGGCTACAACCGGTCGAGCCTCGTGGGCCATGCCCTAGGCTCGCAAAGTTGTGACCTACGGAACAAACGGGTAGGTACGAGATAGAAAGAAATTTAAAACAAAATTATGCTAAGGAGAAACTAAGGAATGGAAGGGAACAAGCTTCCCCGAATGGAATAACTCCATCATAGAAAACAAAATACCATTATAGCTATTAAGTACATGAACATTTTATATGGGGGGCTTCCCCCACAAATTTAAAACTACTACGGCCACTCGACAACTTCACTTGAATGCCAGAAGAGACAACCAGACCTCCCTGAGTCGATCGAATCACCCAGGATAGATCAACCGGCCTCCCGAGTCGATCGAATCACCCAGGATAAGCACCTGAGATACAGGTAGGAAGCGAAGGGGCGCCCCATGTGAGCCATGCTGACTCCATCTTGAATGACGAGCATGGGTCTCGGTCGAACATTTTTGACTAAAGCTCTCCAAACCCTGTCTCTCAGGTCATCAAGGTAAGCATATGTTCATTAAATACAAAACTGTTCACACTAGGGCTAACCCACGATTGACAAGCATAGGTCCCAGACGGACGTTCCCGAATAGAGCCCGATGAACCCTGTCTCTCTAGTCTTCAAGGTAAAACACTATCAAAGCCCCTCTATTTTAGTTTAAAACATTCATACATCTATACACGCATTTCATTCCATACGCCTGAATCCCCCGGACGGTTAGGGCATGAACCACCCGGGGGCTCGGGAACTAAGCATCGCACGTGCAGCGAAATGCACCAGAATGCTCCATGTTGCGCCATGAAGTGGTGGCTTGCCTCATTCGACATGAGCAACCAAACAGAGCCAGGGGAGAAAACCATTGATGAGCACCATGCGGCCTTTGCCTGGTCTGGCAAACCGGGTCATCTCAACCTTCTCATTCGATCCTGAACCTCTCGCCAGACCCACAGAATCCCCATCAAGGGGAGGCCGTCAGGCCACCTGGGTCGCTCTACAGAATGACCTAGGCGTCTACCGGGTTGCAGGTAAAGGAGTAGTGGAATGCCACAATAGGGCTATATCGACCCCGTCACGAACGATAGACCCGGATTCCACTTGATCACACCCGTTAGCGAGCTCACCGAGCTAGTCTTCGAGACTAAGCAATCAGGATAGGTGACGAAACTCAGTCCCTCTAGTTGTGAGGAACTGGATGGGGTAGCACAAAACAACTCACAACCCCCATGAAGGCCCGACAGGGCTCAGGGGCTTAAATGCCATGGGACCGCGACTTCGAACTCACGTCGACGGGATAGGCGACATTTGGCTATGGCTCTTGGGACCGTGACTCCTAAACTCGCATCGATGGGATAGGCGACATCTAGCTACGGCTCTTGGGACCACGACTCCAAACTCATGTCGATGGGATAGGCAACATCTGGCTATGACTTTTGGGACCGCGACTCCTAAACTCGCGTCGACAAGATAGGCAACATCTGGCTATGGCTCTTGGGACCGCAACTCCTAAACTCACATCAACAGGATCAGCGACATCCGGCTATGGCTCCTAGGACCGTGGCTCCTAAACTCGCATAACGGCTTCCTGAATTAACTAAAACTAACTCTCTCAGTCCACGGCGAGCACCGACGCCTAGGACTACTCGCGACTCCACCTTACCCAATCCCATGGTGCGCACCGACGCCAAAGATCAAACTCTGTTGCATCCAAAACTAAGTTGTCTCCATCCACGGTGCGCACCAACGTTAGGGTTTGTTTCAAAAACTAAAGACTTCCTCGCCTGATCCTCGGCGCGCACCGACGTCAGGATCAATAAGCTCTGTCTCAATCCAATCCCCGCGCTTAAAAACACCTCGGCTGCACAACGACACCATGGTTAAAACAAAATTATGTCTTAAAAACTCAAAAAACACGTGCACCCATAGACACCACACAAAGAAACCCCCAGCCGGTTCTGCCCAAACCACCTAGGGGCTCAGGGGCTACACCCACAAGTGCGCTCGCACGCACCCGCCAGCAAAACGAAAAAAATCCCCTAGATGATTCGGCTCGAATCACCCGAAGGCTCGGGGGCTCCTGTCGGGTTCATAAACCCGGGGTCCCACGGGGACCGGCTTCCATGCCAGGGCTCGGCCCAGGAAAACGGCCTTTCTTTCCCCTGGACTGGCCCGAGAGTCTAAGCTCAATAGACCAGAGCACTCGCTTCAGGCCTAGGCCGCCTTTGGCCCATCTCTCAGACCAGAGCACTAGCTCAGGCTCAGGCCAACTCTGAACGGTCTCTCTGATCAGAGCGCTAGCGTTAGGCCCTGGCTACCTCCGCATGTCCTCCATTCAGAAAGCCTGACCCAAGGACCTCCTCCGACTCTGACCCCGTGTCTCCCATCGGGGTTCATAGAAAACCTTGCTCATCGCTATTCTCTGACTAGCGTGATAGAACCGACTGGGGACCATCCGACCAGGGATGCCCGCTCAGAAAGAACCAGAAGGCATGCGGAGAAAGGCAAGGCATAGCTCACAAATCAACACCACTATACCAGGGACCATACCCTACGCAAAATAGTGCTCTACAGCCACCCTGACACAGAGTATTGTAGGGGCCGCTAGAAACTCCCATATGGTAAGTCCCCCGCATGTCTCTGAACATCGATCGCAGTATGGGCTCCATGATTTGCCATACTGAGGTGAACATAGCACGGCTCCTCACATGCCACTAGGCATCTAGAAGTATTTATAGGTACCGGCGTCCATCCTTCCTGAAGAAGATAGCTCAACCCCCATGCACATCTGACATCCTAGAGCGACATCAACAGTATTGGGGGGTGTCAACCATTATCTAGTTTTCATCACCATAGGCAACAAGGCTTAGAAACATCCGTACTCTCTCCCCCTCACCTGTAAAAGCCACCCCCTTCATCTATAAAAGGGGATGCGCTCCCTCCAACAAGGGGAGATCAACTTCTTCAAGCTTAGACTCACTAGATAGACATCAACACTCCCAACCATAGGACCACCCAGTTTCGACCGCGACCCTTCCGGTAAGAGCCAATAGAACCTCTTGTATCCCCCCTTCTTCCTCCTTCTCGTTTGTACCCCCACTACAGACTTCGAGCACCTGGGCTCCGGAATAAAGTCACTAATCAACCCCGACTGGACGTAGGGCATGTTGCCTAAACCAGTATAAATCCTGTGTTATTGAGTGCTAGGCCACCTCCGATCACAACGTACATCAAAACTACAAATATTTATTAGTTGGTCACTTTCTGCACCGACAGCACCATAAAAGCCATCATCTTCACGGACAATGCCAAGATCTGCTTCACAATCAAGGATAAAAAGGAAAAGTTTTCTTTCAAAAACCGCATCTTGCGATCTCCTAGACATCCACAAACATCGTACCTGCCCGAAGAGACAACAGTGACCAAGAAGAAGAACAGGAGAAGGAGGAAGAGCAAAGCCAGGCAGTCACAAGAAGAATCAGTCAACACACTCCGATCAGAGTACGACCACCTCCTTGCTTCACCATTCCTTGCTAAGAAGGATGATCTAGGAGTACCCACGATCGAGTGTACCATTGGACAAAGGATATTTCATTAGACCTTCTGTGACATTGCATTAGGTGTCAATATAATGTCTAAGGTAATGTATGGATACTTATTCGGTGATGAACCTTTATTCTCTACATATATGCAATTGTAGATGGCGGACCTAATCAATCAGATTCCCTGGTGGGAATAGTAAAAGATGTTATGGTAAGAATACACGATTAGTTTGCCCTTGTCGACTTCATGGTTCTAAACATGGGTGAAGAAGATGATGATACACCCATCATTCTTGGAAGACCGTTCCTCAACACAACCAACACAATCATCTACGTCGGAATCTAGATAGGTCCACTTCTAATTTCTTTGAGAAAAGGTACGCTGTTATTTTAATAGTTATACTACTTATGAACAGCCCAAGAAGACCCACTCTAGGAGGAGACATCGATCATCCCAACGCCGAAAAGAATCAACCTCCAAAGAATGAATGGAAAGAAGATGAAGAACTTGAAGAAATTGTGAAAGATGAACCTACTCCTGCCTAAGTGAAGCCCATAGACCAAGCAGGTATGGAAAAAGAAGGTGACATCACCATCAGAGACACCATCACAAGATGTGCAGCATCTGGGTCTCCATCGTTTAGACCAGATGATGCACACGAAGAGTAAAGGGTTGTTTTCAACCAAGTCCTGTCCGGGGGACTCAAAAAAATTCAAACCCTAGCCATGAGGTAACATTTGTAGTTATCCATATTTACTTTTTAGTATTGCATGAATTACTTTTCACTTTAGCATATTCATTTTTCTACATTAGCATTACATTTTGAAAAGGAAGATAAAAAGTTTCATGACTGCATTACATCATCAGTATCATAAAGTCTTAGCCCCATGTGAAAAAATTTCTCGGTGTGTAAAAGCCCAAGGGAGAATTCACTGTGCTGGCATAAAAATAATAATATATATCATGCATGCATATTTTTCTTTCTGCATTATATAAATAAGGAAATCCAAAAAGATATTAGAAAGACATCTTGTTAAAAAACTGCCAAAATAGAAATCTATCAAACCCCCAAGGACAACAAATCTCTGAATGGCTGATCACTAATCCCTTATCCTAATCTAGTGCCATGAGTTTTGGTGTTCTTGTTGGAGTATTTTGTAGGATGATCAAGAGTAAAACCATCCATCTGAAAGTATATTTTTCTGAACCGCTCCTACACCCGCTGCACAAGGAACCCTACTTCTGGACATATGAGAAAGACTTATGTTGGTAGATTCACTCTAAGAAAGACCACGACAACATCCAGCTTGAGGGAGAAGCATCCCCAATATATCTAGCTAAGTATTTCTTTTCATCTGCTATTTTTAAGTTTGCTATAATAGTTGCTAAAAATAATAAAGAAATAAAAAGATGCATAACAAACTAAAAGCATAATAAAAATTTATCTTAGCTAGTTATATATATATATTAAGGTGTGATTTAAAAAAATGAAAACAAAATACAAAGTGTGTGTCTAGTTTTCTATTTTTAGGAGCTAAATAAATGAACTCTGAGGATAATCTCTTGCAATGGAAATGATGAATAGTTGCTCTGTCATAATTCCTTTCAAGTACCTAGTTTTTAGCCTTGAATTCTCCTGAGTTTTGGATATGACTGTTTTGATATAAGAATTTACTCTGAACTTAAAACTCGTGGGTAGCATATGCTTGATCTAAGTATAAGGTAATTGACGGATATGATATGAGAAGATCTGAGCTGTTGTTTATCTTGTTCCAAGTGACACTAAAGTTCTGGAGGTTTATCTTTTGAAAAATATGAAAATCCTACATGACGAGCTTCTGTATGATAAAGCTTGAATTCCTACCAGAGCCATATATGATATTTAGATTAGGAAAATTTCCACATATATGTTGCTTGCATTGCATTGAGTTTAGTCAAGCTTTGTTGACCCTTATGAGAGGTTTGTCATGCTCTCAAAATCAAGATCACATACACACCACCCAAATATGCACTACTCCAACACTGAGAGTAGGCGCAACAACATGCCATTCCATCTAGATCCACCTAAAAATATTTTACTCCTACATTGGTAGTAAACACCAAAAATATTTTTGTTAGGATATCCACCAAATAAATGCTCCAGGTTCATGTTCCTATCTCTCAAAAGTTTTGTTGCATAAAAGAAGCATGTGGCTATGTAAAAGTTCATAAAAAAGAAAAAGAAAAAAAAGAGATGAAAAAATGGACAAGTGTCTGAATTATCAAAACAATGGGTACTTAAATGCCTGCCCGAAAAAAAAGAGAAAGAGAAAAGATGAATAAGATAGCTCATGTTTTCTTGCCAAAGTTGTTTCCAAGTTTCAAGGGAGAGATATATTTTCAAGGATCATAGTAGAAATAGGTTAGCCACCATATATATGCACCTCATATATCCATACACATGCACATCTTGATTTGAATTGTATGAATCAACTCTCTTTGGATCTGAGATTTGACTTTATAATATATGTATTGCAAGTATGCTCTTTTATGCTTTTTCCACTCCTATGAACTCCACATAAGCTTTAGTTGTACGAAGACAAAGGCATAACATCACTTTTGCCTTGGTGAGGATCCACAAATACCACAGATATTGAGAGACTTGAGAGTCATACAATGGAAGCTCTAAGTTTTATTTTGAAAACCTATAAAAACTCTGGAATAATGGTTGAACGAAGAACTTGAGACATAGTGCTTGACTTGATCGTTTTGTCTTTCAATTGCTCAAGACCCAAGTAAAGACTAAGAATCCCCATGGTTGAAGGTAATATGGGTAAGTTTGAAAGTCAGATCGGTTCATCCTAATCCAGAGGAGAATTCTTGAACGCATGTGTACTTTTGAGGAGTTGAGTCGATGTTTTCAAAATCCTTAAGCTCCTGATCCAGTGTACTAAATTTAGCTTTGCTAAGGGACTAGCAAAGGGTATGCTTGGGGGAGTTTGTTGTCAATAGTTAACAATAATTATAAACCATCAATTTAACATATATATGGGCATAAAAATAATCACCAATGAAGGTCTAGGGGTTTAAACTAATAAATTCCATGAGTTTTGGTGAATATATATTTTTGTAGGGTTTATTCAGAAAACTGTCAAGGTGGACCTACATGTCAGATTTAATTGTGCTTATCCGCAGCAAAATGGACACCAGAAGGTTCTAGAAGACTCGAGAGGACTACGCGCTGAGACAGAGAGGCAGAGGCTACCCCCACCTGCAGGTCACCCAACCTCCTAGGCCCACCTATCAGCCCCTCCTTCGAATGTTGATTCTTCACCAGCCTTCTACGTTGCATCTATGTCGTTCTTTAAGTCAGTTTGATCCAAGGGCTCACGTTGGACGTTCCAGACTATATATACCTAGCCCCTGCCACCCCCTAGGCATAATCATAAGTCATTTGAGAATATAGAAACCCTAATCATCCTTAGTGCTCCACCATATTCTAGGGCATACCTAGTTAGGCTAGGTCTAGAGGGAGGCAAGTAGGCTTCGCTTGGATTCTCGATCTTGCCAAGAGCATGGTTTGGTATAATCTTTGTACCTCCTCTCTTTTGTACCTTTATTATTTTTATATGCAAGTTACAATTGTTATGACAATATTAGTATTCATCTTATTCATGTTCTTCATTATAATGTTCATCGTCTACTTTGATTATATGCTTAGTATAGTTGGATTATCATCATGTTCATGCATAAGTTCGTATAGCGCTCACTCTAAGGTACCATGGGTGAGTGGTTGATATTGTGTAAGCATGGTGCTTATACATTGTTTACCTATGGATACACCATATATTCTGGGTCATGTGGTAGATCGTGGATGTTGACACTCCCGTTGAGTCCTTTATAGTCCACTCCTCGAATATAGACACATGTAGGGTCTGGTTACGAAGGAAGAACAAGATCTGTTCTTAATCTTCCTTAGTAATATCCATAGAAAGAAGTACTCTGAGTGATTTATCATTATTATTATTCAATACTTATCATATATCTTATCCTATGACTTACTCTTGTTATGAGTGGAACATTGGTTATGGTTTATTTCTCCATCAATAGTATAAGTTATCAATACATGTCCATGCTAGACATTCCCTATGGTAAAAATATAAATAACGATACCTGGAATACTCTCGGGTGAAGTGCTACAATGGTATATTATCTGTGCGCTTACAGATTCCTTTCATTTATATATGTATTCTTCCTAGTCACATAATTTAATAAAGAACTACTTAGTATTATTCTAGTAGTAATGCTAGGTATTACCAACAAGCATCTCTGGCATCATCACTAGGGATGACAACCTAGTAAAGTAATATTAGGAGACATAGGTTTATAATCCTTTGGTCAGAAGTCAGAACAGAACCCCTTCCAAAATAGAAGAGGATGGGAAAACAAATTCTCTGTCAGGACACTAATCAACACCTACTCCTACGTGTGGAGTAGTGCTACCACTCTATAGGACATACTATAGGTGGCTATTAAAACAAGTGACAAGATAATAAATACCAATAAGCATTTCTGGTGCTGTCGCTGAGGACTAGATTTCAAACTTTGTTCTTAGTATCAACGCTAAGAAATGTCAACACATGCCTCATGGCAAAGCCTGCCAAGGTAAAATATGATGTGAGTGATGATGATTGTGAAAGTGATGGATGTAGGAATGATGAGGAGGAGGAGTACACCAAGGAGGAGCTCATGGATATGTGTGGGCAAGTGCACACTTTCTTTGAGATGAAGAGAAAGGAATGCAAAGAATTGCGCAAGAAGATCAAATCTCTCGAGCAATCCTTTGATGAGCTAAGTGCCTCTCATGAGAGTCTAAGGGAAGACCATGATATGCTTGGAAAAGCTCACTCTAAGCTTGAAAATGCTCACTCCTCTCTCCTCAAGTAAGTCAAGGAGGAAGAAGCCAAGAAGGAGCAAGTGATTATGACATGTGATGTGGGACTAACACGTGATATTATTGATGAATCTTTTTATAAGCACATTGCTGTTGCTCCCACTAACCCTCCTTGTAGCACTACAACTTCTACTTCACCTTTGAGTGATGGTTTCGCTTGTGATGCCTCACTAATGGTGGAAAATGAGACTCTCAAGAAGGAGGTGAATGAACTCACTTGTCCCTTAGGCAATGCCTATGGTGGAGATGCCCGCTTGCTAAAATGCTTGGGTAGCCAAAGATTTTCTCTCAATAAACAGGGATTAGGCTATACCCCCAAGAAAGGCAAGGTGGCCTTTGTCACTCCCAAAGCTAGCTTTGTGAAGGGCAATGGTCGGTTTTGCAATAGATGCAAGCAAGTTGGGCATATAGAGCAATATTGCAAGACTAACAAGAATAAGCAACCTAATGTATACTTAATTAGATTTGATTCTTGTTACATGCTTGTTAAGGGTGTCAATGGTGTGAACGCTAAGTTCATTGGTACACCAATTGTGGGCTCAAAGAAGATGGCCATTTGGGTACCAAAGACCATTGGTAAGTAACCTTCAAGGACCCAAGCAAGTTTGAAGTACCTAAAAAGAATTGATCTTCTCTTGTAGGTCAATTATAAAACCAGAGGAAGGCATTGGATGCTTGATAGTGGGTGCACACAATACATGACCGATGATTTAAGAATGTTCAATTCAATCAATGAAAATGATAGCAATGGGAGTGATAGTATCACATTTGATGACAATGGCAAAGGCAAGGTCAAAGGGCTTGGTAAGATTGCAATATCCAACGACTTTAGCATTTCCAATGTGCTACTAGTAGAGAGCTTGAACTTCAACCTATTATCAAGTAGCTCAATTGTGTGATCTTGGTTTCAAGTGCATATTTGGAGTTGATGATGTAGAGATCATAAGTGTAGATGTCTCTAACTTGATATTCAAAGGTTTTAGATATGAGAATCTATACTTAGTTGATTTCAATGCTAGAGAAGCCCAATTGTCAACATGTTTACTCACTAAGTCTAGCATGGGTTGGTTATGGCATAGAAGGCTTGGTCATGTTGGAATAAACAATTGAATAAGTTGATTAAGCATGATATAGTTAGAGGCTTGAAAGATGTCACATTTGAGAAGGATAAGCTTTGTAGTACATGTTAAGCCTAGAAAGCAAGTTAGCAACACACATCCTAAGAAGAGCACGATGAGTACATCTAAGGCATTTGAGTTGTTGCACATGAATTTGTTTGGACCAACCACTTACACTAGAATTGGTGGAAACAAATATGGATTTGTGATTGTGGATGATCTCACTAGATATACATGGGTGTTCTTTCTTGTTGACAAGAGCGATGTATTTGCAACCTTCAAAACTTTGATCAAGAGAATTCACAATTAGTTTAAAACAACCATCAAGAAAGTGAGAAGTGACAATGGAAGTGAGTTCAAGAATACAAGAATTGATGAGCTTTGTGATCAGTTTGGAATTAGGCATCAATTCTCGGTCAAGTACACTCCTCAATCAAATGGCCTAGTTGAGAGGAAGAATAGAACCTTGATTGACATGGCAAGATCAATGTTGAGTGAGTACAATGTGTCATTCATTTTGAACCAAAACAATCAATATGACTTGCTACTATAGCTACCAACTCTATTGTCATACCATGATGGAGAAGACACCATATGAGCTCTTGAATGAAAGAAAGCCCAATATTGCATACTTCTGGGTCCTTTGGTTGCAAATGCTACATATTGAAAAAGGCACTAGATTGAGCAAGTTTGAGAAGAAATGTGATGAAGGTTTCTTATTTGGTTACTCTACTACTAGCAAGGCTTATAGAGTTTGGAATTTGGCTAATGGTACTCTTGAGGAGGTTCATGATGTGGAATTTGATGAAACCAATGGTTCTCAAGAGGAAAATGAGAATCTAGATGATGTGAGAGGCACTTAATTGGTCAATGCAATGAAGAACATGGACATTGGTGACATATGGCCTAGAGAGGTGATCAATGTTGAAGATGACAAAGATCAAATGCTCTCTAACTCAAATGTGCAAGCTAGTGGTTCTCATGATCAAGTTTAAGCAAGTGCTAGTGATGACAAAGTGCAAGATCAACAAGTGGCTAGTTCATCATCTCAACCAAATGATCAATCAAATGCAAGCAATCAAGTGCAAGTGCTCCAATCAACCAATGTTGCAAGAGATCACTCATTAGACTCTATAATTGGTGATATCTCTAGAGGTATGCAAACAAGATCAAGATTGGCATTATTTTGTGAACACTTCTCATTTGTCTCATCCATTGAACCAAGAAGATAGATGAATCTTTGAAGGATGTTGATTGGGTAAATGCTATGCATGAAGAGCTAAACAACTTCATAAGAAATCAAGTATGGGAATTAGTTGAGAGGCCTAAGGATCATAATGTGATTGGAACCAAATGGGTCTTTCGGAACAAGCAAGATCAAGATGGGATTGTTGTAAGGAACAAAGCAAGACTAGTGGCTCAAGGTTACACTCAAGTTGAAGGTCTTGACTTTGAAGAAACATATGTCTCAGTTGCAAGATTGAAAGTAATTAGGATCTTGTTAGCCTATGCTTGTGCCCACAACATCAAGTTGTACCAAATAGATGTGAAAAGTGCATTTCTAAATGGGAACATCAATGAGCTTATGTATGTTGAGCAACCTCTCGGTTTTGAAGATGAGAAGAAGCCCAACCTATGTCTATAAGTAGAGAAAGGCTTTGTATGGATTGAAATAAGCACCTAGAGCATGGTATGAGAGATTGAGGGATTTCCTACTCTCTAAGGGATTTAAGATGGGAAAGGTTGACACCACTCTCTTCACCAAGAAGATAGGCAATGACTTGTTTGTGTTGCAAATCTATGTTGATGATATCATATTTGGATCAACCAATCAAGATTTTTGTGAGAAGTTTGGAAAGATGATGGCAAGTGAGTTTGATATGTCCATGATTGGAGAGCTTAGTTACTTCCTTGATCTTCGAATCAAGCAAATAAAGAATGACATATTTGTGAGTCAAAGCAAGTACATCAAAGACATGCTCAAGAAGTTTGGCATGGATAAAAGCAAAGCTATTAGTACACCAATGGGGACAAATGGAAGCATGAATAGTGATGCTAGTGGTAACATGGTGGATCAAAAGTTGTATCGGTCTATGATTAGAAGCCTACTCTATGTGACCTGCATCAAGGCCGGATGTTATATTTAGTGTATGCATGTGTGCAAGATTTCAAGCCTCACCAAGAGAAAGTCATTTGAAAGCAACAAAGAGAATATTGAGGTACTTGAAGCATACACAAAATGTTGGATTGTGGTATCCCAAAGGTGCAAAGTTTGAGCTTATTGGATATTCCGATTCAGGATTATGTGGGATGCAAAGTTGAGAGAAAGAGCACATCGGGCACATGTCAACTATTAGGAAGATCACTTGTGTCTTGGTCATCATAGAAGCAAAATAGTATAGCACTTCCAACCGCTGAAGCGGAGTACATTTCGGTCGGCAGTTATTGTGCACAATTACTTTGGATGAAGGCAACTTTGAAGTGACTTTAGAATAAAGTTCAAACAAGTGCCATTGCTATATGACAATGAGAGTGCCATGAAGCTCACCAACTAATTCAGGTTCAACATTCAAGAACAAAGCACATAGATGTCCACCATCATTTAATAAGAGACCACCAATAAAAAGGGGATATTTGCATTGAGAGTGTGGTCACCTGATGATCAACTTGCCGATATCTTCACAAAGCCACTTGATGAGAAGAGGTTTTGCAAGCTAAGCAATGAATTGAACATACTTGACTTCTCAAATATGTGTTGAAGCACCCCATATATGACATGCCTCTCCTTCGAGTAAAGCAAGGTAAAGTTGATTGACATGTTCATTCATCCATTGCTAAGGACTTGTTTAGTGCATATAGCCATTCCTATCATGTCTTAGGCTCATTCATCAAAATTAAACGAATTTGATGCTTATATGGTGCCACTATTGCTTGTATGCTTGAAATGATCTAGTGGTAACATATGACATGTTTATGGGCTTGTGAACCTATTGTTTGATCTAGAGAATGAGCTATAAGTGTTTAACTCAACATGGTGCATGATAACCCTTATTTGGAGGTGTGAAAAAGCTTGTTCTTGGATCAAACCGAGTTAAATATCTTTTGCAAATGATCTAGATTGAACCAAATTGGAAAAATGATCCTTACTTCATATGATTTCACACAACCTATCTAAAATTTGAGCTCACCATTTGTGGTCATTACTGACAAAGGGGGAGAAGTAATTCCCAAAGATAAGGAAAAGGGGGAGAGAGACCAAAGATAGTAAGATAGGTGAAAAGACGGGGATCAATTAAAATTTAAAGCACACAAGTAGGGGGACCAAGCTCATAAACTTGTATGTTGCAATTGTATGTGCATTACATATGATTGCTTGCATGGCACAAGTTCTTAAAATTCCCTATCCATGCTTGTGTGGTGTACGCTAGATTATAGGAAATGATTGATGAAATGAAAACTAGCATATATAGGATAGCTAGATATACCTTGATCTTTTACAAGTGGCACTAGAACCTTGCTTCTAATATTGATCTCACGAGGTATATAGTTTGTCTTTGCTTTTCAAGTGATATCCAACAAATCTTGGTGCTAAGGATGGTGTTCAAATGGCAAATTCGATTAGTATCATGCTTCAAAGGTCCATTCTTTATACCTTAGCATCATTTGGTAGCTATTACTCTCCCAAACTTCTAATCCATGCATATATCCAAGCTTTCAAATCCAAACTCTTAGCATATATGTAGGGAGAGCTAATACTACCAATTTGGGTTGATGAAACTTGTCCATAACCTTTACACATGGTAATATGCTTGGGCAAGCAACATGAATCCAAAAATATTTCAATTGAATATCTTTGTAAATAGGTTGTCATCAATTATCAAAAAGGGGGAGATTGAAAGCCCTAGTTTGGTTTTGGATAATTGATGAAACCTAGGACTAACCTTTGATCTAAGCGTGTGAATTAGATGAGGTAGTCCAATCCAAGTGATAGAGCATGGTGATGAGGTCCATAGAGATGGAGATGGACATGTGTTGAAGATGATCAAGCTCCAACTTAAAAAAATAGAAAGAAAAACAAAAATAAGGTTGATCAAGGCAAAGGTATCAAATAGGTTTTTGTTTTGGCACTCATGACACCATAGAGGGTGTGAGTGTATTTAGGATCGATAGCTATACTATAAAGAGGGGAAATCTTTGGCTAAATGGTTTATCGAGTGCCACTAGGTGACATGATTCATTCATATGCATTTAGGAACCTAGTGTGCTAATCTTGACCCTTGTAAAATACTTTGAAAAATGCTAACACACGTGCACACAAGTTCTACACTTTGTGGTTAGCAATATAGAAGCAAGGGTGAAGTGGTTCTGGACTTAGAAAAAAAAGAAGAGATGGTCCACGACCGGACACTGGTCACGGGTGACCGGACTCACCCCGGCGTGTCCGGTCAATTTTAGGCAATGGAGCTGCTCTAGCTGAGAGCGAGGAGGAAGGACCGAACGCTGGCTCAGGACTGATCGGTGCATCCGGTCACAAGTTGAAAGGCGGTGAGATCACACGATCAGACACGCAGGAGGAGCGTCAGGTGATCGCTGACATTAGCCTTGCCTACATGCGCAGAGAAGAGGAGCAGGGACCGAACACTAGGTGAATCAGGTCGCCTCTAACCTGACGCATCCAGTCAATAGAAAACACCTCTAGAACATCTCTAAAATGACCGGACGCTGAGGGCTTGTGCGTTAGGTGGTGCAAGCATCGAGTCCGGTCATCACTTAACACGTGAGCGACTAAGAGTTGATCATTGAGATCAGATGACTGAGGTTTAAACATAGGGGACATGTGGCTGCATCCAAGCGACCGAACGCTAGCGCTGTGCGTCTGGTCAACGCGATCAGCGCGTCCGGTCAATGCACAGAGGCACCCTTTTGAGCATAACAGCTCTATTTCATTGGGGGTGCCTATATATAGTGTTTGGCTGGCTTATGGCTCACTCTCTTGGCACTTTGACATACTTGACAACCTTGTGAGCCTAAACAAATACCTCTCCACTCATCTCCATCATTGATTTATCATCATAGTGAGATTGGGAGTGATTCCTAGTGCATTTGCTTGAGTGATTGCATCTAATGGCACTTGAGAATCGTTGTGGCTGCAGATTTCTTGTTTCTCTTGGTAGTTGCTGCCACCTAGATGGCTTGGAGTAGCAGAGGAGCTTCAGCACATGTTGGTGATTGTTCATGGCTGGCTCTAGTGATTGTGAGGGGTCTTATACCTTCCTCGGCAAAAAGCCTCAAGGTAGCTCTAGAAAATTGCATGTGTCATCGAGTTACCTCACTTTTGGGTAGGTTCTTGCGGCTGCCTCTTGTGGTGGGCTAAGTGTGTGATACCTATTAGCCGCTGAATCACTAAGTGTTGGTCGACACAACAGGGACTAGCGTGTTGGCAAGCACGTGAACCTCGAGAGAAAAATTGGTTGTCTCTTGCTCTTTGGTATTCTCTCGGTGATTGAATTGGTGTTCATCTTAGTGATTGGTTCACTCCTCTATGCTGGCGGTATAATCACCCTACTTACTCATTTACATTCTCATAAACTAGTTGTCAAGCTCTTTAGTGTAGTTAGTCTTTTAGAGCTTGTTAGTTTGGTTAGTGTGGCTCTTTAGTTAATCTTTGAGAAGCAGTGATCTAGCTTGTTGTGTGTGATAGTGGAATTGTTGGGATAGGTGGCTTGCAGCCCTTATAGAGCTAGAGCAAAATAGCATTGTGCCATTTGTGTTACAAACCAATTTGCTCTAGTCCTTTGTAGAAGTTTTAAATAGGCTATTCACCCTCTCTCTAGCCATATTAAGACCTTTTAGCCGACTAGATTGATTCCCTGCAGAAGCTACAGGTCGGCCATCGGCGTGGGCTGCCTATCCTGCCCCCAATCGCTTTAGGAATAAACAAACAACTGGCATGCATGTTGCCAAGTGGATCATATCTGAAAGGTAGGGGTGGTCGACTAGCTAGAGCCCATATTCCAGCATGAGGTGGTTGAAAGCTTCTAATGGTAGAGGGGGTGAATAGCCTATTAAAAATTTCTACAACAACACTTAGCAAATATGTTAGACAATCAAAGGGCGAAGCGAGTGTTGTGCTAGCCTACTAAAAGAGGAAGCCACCTACAGGAGACTCGAATCAATCCACATTTTACTTCTACAATCCAATAATGAGTACGAGCTTGCAATACTTAGTCCATTTCATACAATAAGAGTTCTTGAAATTATTTATTACAATACCAGAGTTCAGAGTGCAATAATTAAACAGTGGACTGAAAATAAACATCTAGCAGAAACGATATGAGGATCTGTCTGTGTCCACCAGAAGAATCCTCCACATAAGAGCTACTCCTCAAGTTGCAACTACAACAGGGATAAAATAAACCCTGAGTACACAGTATACTCGTAAGACTTACCCAACTAGTGGGAATAGTTTCCTGACTCTCAAGAATATGATAGGCAATATGGTTTTGTTGTTTTCTTTTTGTTTGCAAAAAGCATTACTAACAGTTCACCCTTACAGTCAAGTTTTATTAGCACTCATGATTACTTAATTAGCTAACCATTCTAGGTAAGCACCTATTCTACTTTCAAGCAAGGGTTGAGCAATCAGAACCATTTCACCATCTTTCAATCTTCCAGTTCTTACTACGGTGCTAGAACATAGCCAAGTCATACCACCTTACGGAAATGGCAATTCGCAAACCAATGTATCCCAGCTGGGTACCCTACACGCCCCGTCTATACCTCAGGCACAAACAAGACCAACCCATTCCACTCCTATAAAGGGGTCCTAGGTCCTTGTCCAAATTTGGACTCCAAGATCCCACACTTGAGACCCCGTCTCAGTATGGTGCTTAGACCTCCACCTTTCCCCTCCTCCAATTAGTCGGTCCGAAAAGAGCCTAGAACCCACGATAAGAGCTGTAATGAGCCTTCCTGCTTCCATAAGCAAGTATGTGCTCAGGATAATAAGTATGTGACCTGACTACCATCCATAGCAATGGACGGTCCTTAATTGACACGAACAGGGAAAACAGTATAACCAAGCTAAGCCCTATTGGCCTGCGGGACACAACCTGTTACACCCACCAATACCCATACCATATCTCTGCCCTGTCTCTATTTTCCTTTCATCAGTTTATTATGAGAGTAATAATAATCACCTATTATGAGTAACGGCAGGTTACTCACGCTACCGAAAACCTAAGTATAATAGCTACTCGAACCTGTACTAGTAGGACTCATAGGACAGTTATATCTATGCAGGTGGTTTTCATAAAATTTCCTATAACGTAAATGCACACAACATATATATAGTGATTATAAAAAATAAGGGGTTATGCACCAGAGCTTCCCTTCGGCATGCGTGGTGTCAGCTGAGTCAATCAGTGGCGGCTCTAGGACCTCCTCCTACATGAGAATCTCCTCCTCGTACTCTTCGACTGATGTCCTCAAACTCACGATCGCCGATGGTCACGATCTCCGCCAACTCGTTCTCTACATGCATAGCGATAATGATACAACACTTAGCATTTAAGCAATAGCAACTCCTAAACTAAGAATACGCATACTAAGCTAGCTCTAATGACTAAGGTACCAAGCTAACTACCATCTTTACCAAGCAAACTGTTGGGTTCAACTAACAAACACCTAGCTTTACAAATAAAGGATATATCTTTATTTGTACTAGTGATTTAATGTATATTTGAAACAAAGAGCATTTAACTACCCTAATGTTTAGTCTATTCTAAAGCTACAAAAATTACAGTGAGCACATAATAAAGCTGTCACCAATTTATCACAAAAATTCCTACAATAATTAACTTAATAATATTGAGCGCTCTCAAATGATTTAATAGCTCCTGGTATCAATATGTATATATATGAACTAAATACACTAACAGATGGAGCACATTTTTAGGAACCTAATAAAATTTGTTTCACAATTTTTGGACACCTACATTATTTTATATGATTTACCAAAGATCAGCTCAAAATTAACTTAAAAACTATTTCTAATTCCTAATGAAAAAGAAAAATGAATTCTCCTAGGTGGCCCACACGCGCAGCCCACGCGGAGACGGCCCACATCGGGGAATCCCGCGCGCGTCGATGACTATACAAAAGAGACCTCAAACTCCTCTTGATTTACAATTAAGTACTAACACTATTTTCTCCTCTCTCTCTCTCGGAACTTATCACTTAACCCCTTGGCTTTTCTAGAATTCCCACGCGCACACCCCCGGCAACTCAGTGCACGGCGGCGCGATGAGCGGCAGCACTGAGCTACCTATGCTAGGCACCTGGGACCTATGTGGGCCCACCTAACAGTTCGATCACCATTCTCCGATCTTGGTGGCTATGCTAAGCGGCAGCGAAGGGGTGGCGGGACGCGCTGGAGCGAGCTATAGCGACGCACGACCATCCGCGATGGTGGCATAGGTGTCCTGGCGATCTAGAGCACCTAAGAACCTAACTAGCTAGCAAGGGAGCATCAGTATACTACCGTGGACCTAGCCGAGGTGACAGTTAGGGTGTAGGATGGCAGAGGAGGGCTCAACACTGCATGGCTGAGCCATGCAGCGGCGCACCATGGTGGCATGGTCGCATCAGCGACGAATGGGTGGCAAGTAGTGGTTTGGCTAAGATGCGTAGGGTGAAGAGGGAGTCAAGGCTATGCGAGTGGAGCAGGTGAATTGGTTTGGGAGGGACGGTAGGAGGGCTGCCCACATCCATGGTCGGACGTGACCTTATCGGCACGGTGGTGGGGAAACTCCAAAATTAGATCTTGGTCATGCGCGCTTAAAGGCTGGGTAGGGTTAGGCAGTGGGGGGACATGATGGTGAAGCCATGGATATGATGAATTGAATGGAGGTGATCGTTCATAGGGTAATTGATGGCGTGGCTCAACGGCGATAGCAGAGGGAGAAAGAGAGAAATAGGGAGAGACGGGGCACTGGTAGGTGGGCTCGGCTCATCATCGCCTTGGTGGGACACGGTTGATGTGATCATGGAGGCCCACATGCAGGTGCTAGCAGATAGGTGTGTGTGTTCATGACCGACATGGCCCACGCACCACAGTGCCATTTAAAAGCATCTAGGCCCCTAGTTGGATTTTGGTGATTAATGACTGACATGAGATTACTATGACTAATGTGTATTTTGCAGAAGGCAATTTGAGTTAGGTTATGGTAATGGAAATTGACTAGTCAATCATGGTTATCATGCCCCTATCGATAGAAATCATTTTGGTTTCAAAAGATGGACGACAAGGTAAATGACGGAATAGTTCTAAGTGTCGTTTAGTGTTGGAGAGACACTTAGAGTAGTTTAGGACTTTATTTTTCCTTTGACCAGTACTATTAAAGGGGTATGGACTAGTAGCTTGACCTAAGTGAGTCTAGTGGGTTAGGTGTGGTGCACACTTGTCAAACCTAGCACTAGGTAGCTCAGGAATAGCCCTAAGATCAATTGGAGTCAACTTCATTCACATAGGATTTCGAGTTGGAAGTGAATGGAGGGTCAAATGACTGACCAAACACTAGTCTGGTTGTGACCGAAGGCTAAAGGGTGAGTCCGGTCAGTTCATTTGATCAAACTATAGTCGTCTGGTACTGACCGGATGCTAAGTGGAGGAGCACTAGACGCTGGGGTGCCTGCATTTGGTCCACTCTAAAGAGGTTCTATAGAGGTTTTTTCTAGACCGGACGCGTCTAGTGTGTGTTAACCGAACACTGGTAAGAGTCTGGTCAATCAACTGCAGTCGTCTAGTACTGATCGGACACTGAGTGGAGGAGCACTGGACGCTAGGGTCTCTACGTCCGGTTGACTCTAGAGAGGTTCAAGAGAGGCTTTTTCTTGACCGGACGCGTCCGGTGGGTGCTGACCGGACGCTGGTCAAAGTCTGATCAGAGCTTAATGGCCCTCTCTAACATAGTGGCGGGTACAACTGATCAGGAGCATCTAGTCACCCTAACTGGAGCATTCGATTAGTTTACATAGTGCTGACTCAGCCTCCAAACATTATGTTTTGAATGAGGGGGTATAAATACTTACTCCACTCATCCATGGGAGGTCTCTTGCCCATTTGCTCAGCTCAGAAACACCTTTGGAGTGCAAGGGAGAGCAAGAGCCTAGTGGGGTGAATTGAGATTTGATAATCTAAGATTAAGGACCTCATTAGTACATAGGGAGTAGCAAGTGTGCATCCACCTTACTCATTAGGCTTGTTTTGGTTAAGTGAGAGTTTATGCTTGTTACTCTTGGTGATCGCCATCACCTAGATGGCTCGGTGGTGATTGGGAGCTTGGTGATCATCCTGGCAGAGCTTATGGATGATCCAAGTCATGTTGTGAGCAGTTGTGGTCAATTCACCACAATGGAGTGTCAAAGAATCAGCCAGTAGAGAGCACTTGATCCTTGCGCTGGATCAAGAGGGAGCTACACCCTTGCGTGGGTGCTCCAACGAGGACTAGTGGGGAGTGGTGACTCTCTGATACCTCGAGAAAACATCAGCCATGCTCATTTCCCTCTCTTTACTTTGAGCATTAACATTTGAACAATTCATTTTATGTATTTACATTCCTAGAATTGCCTATGCTAGAGTAGGATTGGAACCTAGGGTACAAAACTTTTGTGTGGGAAAACAATAGAAACACATTTTAGGCACAAGGGGTGAAATGGGCTAAGTGTAGGACTTAAGTATTGCAAAAATTTAGAAATTGCCCAATTCATCTCCCCTCTTGGGCATCTTGATCCTTTCAATTGATATAAGAGCCTCGTGCTCCATAATTAGGCTTAACCGCCTAGAGCAAGATGTCTCACGGGGATGGACCCCATCCTATCTTTGAGGGAGATGATTTTTCTTATTGGAAAATTCACATGGAGGCATATCTAGAGGCTTTAGATGTTGGAATTCTTAGAGCAGGCCTCAGAAGGCTTCCCAAAACTTAAGGATCCTACCAACCTTCATGGCGATGAGGTTAACTACTGAGAAATAGGAATGCAAATGCTAGAAACACCCTCATTAGAGGCCTTTTGCAAGGATGTCTTTAACCGTGTGTGGAACCACAAAGACGTCCATGCACTATGGTCGGACATTTGTGCGCTCCATGAGGGAACCAAGAGTGAGTGTGAGGAATGCTACCACCTTGTGATGAAAAAGCTTAATTCATTTGAGATACTTCCTAGAAAAAGTGCCAATGAGATGTATTCACTGCTTGAATGTTCTTATAGAGGAAGTTAATGTGTTTGGACTCACACAAATGCAACCCTCCGATGTTGTAAGAAGGATCTTGAGTGTCCTCCCCATTGACAAATATGGGCATATTATGACAGTGATTCATCAAAGTGATCTTTCCATAGCTACACCAACTCAAATATTGGGGAAGATCAATGCACATGAGATGTACATGCGCATCACTCCACAAGATGGCTGTTCTTCCACCAAGAAGAAAGATTTGGCATTCAAGGCTAGCCAAGAGAAGAGGGGCAAAGTAGGAGTTGATCATGATAGCTCAAGTGATAATGAGATTGATGATGCAAGTCTTGCTCTCATGGTGAGAAGAACTACCAAGATGCTCAAGAAGCTAAACAAGAATGGTGTCAAGTTTTATGGCAAGAAGAAGAAATTCTTCACTAGTGATAGAAGGAAGCCTATCTCCGAAATGGATTGCTATAATTGTGGAGAACTTGGTCATCTAGCTCATCAATGCCCCAAACCTAAGAAAGACAAGTACAAGAAGAAGTAAAAGGGCAAGAAAGATGATTCAAGTGATGAAAATGATGATGAGAAGAAAAAAAACAAGTCATACAAAAAGAAGGATGGCAAGAAGAAGGAATTTCACAAGAAGAAGAAGAATGGCAAGGCATACATTGTTGGTGATTGGCTCACGGATATTGAATCATCAAGTGGCTCATCTGATGATGAAAGTGAGAATGAGAATGAGAAGGTGGCCGCTCTTGTGATTGATTCTTCACTATCTTCACAGAGACCACCGCCGTCATCCTCTACACACCTATGCCTTATGGCTAAGGATGAATGAAAGGTACAAAATGATGATGATAGTAGTGGTGATGATAATGCTAGCCATTATGAAAGTGGTAGTGATAGTGATGAAGAATTTGAATCACCTTCTTATGATGATCTTGTCAAGTTGCTAAACCAATACACTAAAATTATTAGAAAGACAAGAGCTAAAAATGAAAAGCTAGAATTTGAGAAGGACTCTCTCTTAGCAAAGTATGACATAGCCAAAAAAGCTAGTGTTGAGCTTAGAGAAGAAAATAAAATTGTGTCATCCAAACTCAAGGAGCTCAAATCCTCTAAAAAGGAGCTTAGAGAAAAACATGATAAACTTGAGGGGATACATAATGAGCTCACCACTAGTTACAAGTTGCTAAAAGAAGAGTACACAAATCTCAAGATTAATCATGACAATATTTTTCTTTCTCAAGAGTTATTATTCAATGAGTCACATGATGCTACTAACAATGTTGTTAAGATTGATATAGCTATATTATGTGATGACTTGATTGTTGAGAGCATTGAGCAAGGTTCTAGTAGCAAAGGCAAGAAAGTGGATTGAAGTCTAACACCTATGATGATTATGTCAAGCTCAAGAATGAGAATGAAAAGCTCAAGAAAGATCTTGAAAAGCTATCAACCACCAACATAATTGTGATAGAGAATCTTGACAATGATTATGATATAGCTCTTGAGAATGAGATGCTTAAAGAAGAGAACAAGAGACTCAAGGTGGAGAAAAATCATGATGAACTTAGAGAAGAAAACAAGGAGCTCAAGTTGGAGAAAGAGCATCTTAAGACTGGTTTGAACAAGTTTACAAGAGGCCAATATCTCCAAAGTGAGCTACTCATGAACACCATGATGAAGATGGATAGAAGTGGTATTGAGTACTTGGAAAATCAAGAGAAGAAAGCTCAAGCTCAACATCAACAACAATACAAGTCAAAGTCTAAGCCTATGAGATGCTTTGAGTGTGGACAAGAAGGTCACTTTGCTCATGAGTATCAAACTCCACCACCACAACCCTTGCCCAAGCATGCTAGACCCTTTGCCTTCAATGCTCACTACATGCTTAGAAAGGATTCTAGTGGAAAGATGAAAGTCATGTTCTTAGGTCCTCCCAACAAGAATAGGCCTAAGAAAATTTGGGTTGCAAAGTCACTAGTTGAGAAAGTCATGGGCCCCCATCAAGTTTGGGTCCCTAAACAACAAGCTTGATCTCTTGTGTGTAGGTGAACTACAAGACCGCTGGAAGTCATTGGGTTATTGATAGTGGTTGCACTCAGCATATGGCCGGTGATCCTCATATGTTCACCTCACTAGATGAAGAAGTAGATGGTCAAGAAAGGATTACATTTGGTGATAATTCAAAGGACAAAGTTCAAGCATTGGGCAAAGTTACAATATCAAATGATCATTCAATATCAAATGTGCTATATGTTGCTTCATTGAGTTTCAAGTTGCTATCCGTTGGTCAATTGTGTGATCTTGGCTTTCAATGCTTGTTTACCGAGAAGGAAGTGGTTGTGTCAAATAAACATGATGATCAAGTCATATTCAAGGGCTTCAGATACAACAACCTATATCTAGTGGATTTCACCTCCAAAGATGCCAACTTGAAGACGTGCTTATTCACCAAAACATCACTTGGGTGGCTATGGTATAGAAGACTTGCACATGTTGGGATGAGCTCACTCAAGAAGCTAAAGAAGAATGAATTGGTGAGAGGTTTGAAGGATTTGAAATTTGAGAAGGACAAGCTTTGTAGTGCATGTCAAGCCGGCAAGCAAGTTGCAAACACTCATCCAACAAAAGCTTACATGTCAACAATAAGAGTGCTAGAGCTTCTTCATATGGATCTATTTGGACCAACAACTTACAAGAGTTTGGGAAGGAAACTCTATTGTCTTGTAATAGTTGATGACTACTCTAGATATACTTGGGTGTTCTTCCTTCATGACAAGATCAAAGCGGCCGCATGTTTCAAGAAGTTTGCCAAGAGAGCACAAAATAAATTTGAAGTAAAGCTCAAAAAGATAAGAAGTGACAATGGAAAAGAATTTGACAACACAAACATAGAAGCATATTGTGATGAAGTAGGGATCAAGCATGAGGTCTCCGCAACATACACTCCTCAACAAAATGATGTAGTAGAGAGAAAGAACCGGGCACTTATCACACTTGCAAGAACAATGCTTGATGAGTACAATACACCCGAAGATCTATAGGTAGAAGCTATCAACACCGCATGTTATGCATCCAATTGCCTATTTCTTCAAAAGTTTCTTGGCAAGACCCCTTATGAGTTGCTCAATGGGAAGAAGCCAGACGTATCATTCTTCCAGGTGTTTGGTTGTAAATGCTACATCTACAAGAAGTGGTAGCACCTAGGGAAGTTTCAAAGACATTGTGATATTGGTTTTCTTGTTGGTTACTCATCAAAGTCCAAAGTATATAGAGTATTTAATCATGCCACTGGCTTGGTTGAAGAAACAAATGATGTGGAATTTGATGAATCTAACGGCTCCTAAGGAGCACATGAGAATCTTGATAATGTAGGTGATGAACCATTGAGGGAGGCCATGAAGAACATTTCAGTTGGAGACATCAAGCCCAAAGATGATGTACAAGTGATTGATCCACCTTCTTCATCAAATGTGTCATAAAATGATGATAAAGATGAGAGAGTAGAAAATAAAGATACTCATGTCTCCCATGACCAAATGGTGGCACAAGCTCAAGAAGTTGATGCTCCACAACCTCCCCCTCAAGTGGTTGATAGAAGAAATTCACCCCTACTACAAGCACATCCATAAGATCTCATCATAGGGACTCCTTCAAAGGGGTGTAATGACTCGCTCTCAAAAACTTGCTTCATTTATTGAACATCACTCATTTGTTTCTTGCATTGAGCCTACAAATGTAGAAGAAAGCTCTTCAAGATCCAGATTGGATAAATGGCATGCATGAAGAGTTGAACAACTTCACCCATAATGAAGTTTGGACACTTAAAGAGCGACCACAAGGTGCAAGAGTCATTGGAACAAAGTGGGTGTTCCACAACAAGCAAGATGATTAAGGCATTGTTGTGAGGAATAAGGCAAGACTAGTTGCAAAGGGGTACTCCCAAGTTGAAGGGTTGGATTTTGGAGAGACCTTTGCACCGGTTTCAAGACTTGAAGCCATTCGTATCCTCCTTGCATATGCATCGCATCATGAAATGAAATTATATCAAATGAATGTTAAAAGTGCATTTTTAAATGGCTTCATAAATGAACTAATCTATGTTGATCAACCTCTTGAGTTTGAAGACCCTAGATATCCTAATCATGTTTATAGGTTGTCCAAGGCGCTATATGGGCTCAAGCAAGCCCCAAGAGCTTGGTATGAACGCTTTTGGGATTTCCTCATTGAGAAGGGCTTCACCATTGGGAAGGTCGACACAACACTATTCACCAAGAAGCTTGATGGAGAGATCTTCATTTGTCAAGTATATGTTGATGATATCATATTTGGCTCATCAAATAAAGATTATTGCAAAGAGTTTGGTGAACTGATGTCGAAGGAATTTGAGATGTCGATGATTGGAGAGCTTACAGTCTTTCTTGGTTTTCAAGTCAAGCAAATGAGAGAGGGAATTTTCATCTCTCAAGAAAAATATACCAAGGACCTTCTCAAAATGTTCAAAATGGATGAATGTATGCCAATTAAGACACCAATGTCATCTAATGGACATCTCGACCTAGATGAGGGAGGTAAATCGGTTGATCAAACTCTCTACCATTCTATGATTGGTAGTTTATTATATCTGACCGCATCTAGGCCCAACATCATGTTTAGTGTGTGTATATGTGCTAGATTTCAAGCTAATCCTATGGAGGCTCACTTGGTTGTCATTAAAAGAATCCTTAGGTACCTTAAGCACACACCAAGCATTGGTCTTTGGTATCCCAAAGGAGCTAGATTCCAACTAGTTCGCTATTCTGATTCGGATTATGCTGTTTGCAAAATTAATAGAAAAAACACATCTAGAGGGTGCCATTTGCTTGGTAGATCACTAGTGTCTTGGACCTCCAAGAAGCAAAATAGTGTGGTTTTATCCACCGCCAAGGCCGAGTACATTGCCGCTGGTCCTTGTTGTGCACAAATTCTTTATATGAAGCAAACTTTACTAGACTATGCTGTAGTTCTAGAAAAGGTACATCTTTTATGTGACAATGAGAGTACGGTAAAGCTTGCTAATAATCTAGTTCAACACTCTCGCACCAAGCACATAGATATCCGCCATCATTTTCTTAGAGATCATGTTGCGAAAAATAATATATCACTAGAAGGTGTAAGGACCGAGGATCAATTGGCGGATATCTTCACTAAACCACTAGATGAGGCTACATTTTATTGGTTGAGGAATGAGCTAAATGTGCTTGATTTTAGTAACTTCACTAAAAAATAAGCTTGTGTTGTCCCTTGCATTGCATTGTAATATAAAACATGTTTAATTTTTAGTAATGCACTTAGGGCTTATCTAACATAGTTAAGATACCCGCCGAAAAGCATGTGAAGAAGCTTAACCTTGGATCAAACTTGATATGCAACTAGACTTACTTTCAAGTATTGCATTGCATGTGCATGTGTGTTGCTTTGTCATTTCTTTTCGGTTATGTTTTGAGCACCCGTTGTGTTTGTCCATAAATAGGGAGAGCATTTGAAGCTTCTATTGATTATAAACCCTATTGTGTGGACACATGTTGCTCCTCATCCCTTTTATTGCATATTTTCTTAAAAAAAATTATAGCCTAAGGCAAAATAATTTGAAAATTTTTGAGGGCTTGAGAGAGGTCTCTCACATCAGTCCCAATTGGTGTTTATTTGTGTCTTATTGAAGTTGGGACTTGATTGGGAAAAGGTAGCGCGAAGGAACTTTGAAAATTTGCTGAAAAATGGTGACTGGACGCTCAACAGTGTTCCTCTAGTGTCCGGTGTGAAGATGGCCCTACGTTCGGTCAAACGAAGAAGAAGATGTCAGGATCGACCGGACTTTGTGTGCATCCGATCATGAGGCACCAGACGTGTCTGGTTGTGACTTGAGGGGTTTTGGACCTCTCTGTTGTTGACCGGACTCTGGGTGGCAGCGTTCGGTCATTGCCACCGGTGCGTCCGGTCAGTTGAATAAGCGTGGATCTAAAAAAAATTTCTTCTCTAATCACCAGTGCTGCTACTGCTGGCCTAATCACCCGTGCCATTGCATCGTGCTGTCGTAGCCCGCGCAGCCCGCGCACACCGTGCATTGCTCTGCTCCACCGCGCCACACCTGCGCCTATGCCTTCACTCGCCGCCATGCTACTCTACTCCACCATGCCATGCCCACGCCTGCACCTTCACCCGCCGTCGCACTGCTCTGCTCTAATGCACTGCACCCACACCTATGCCTGCCTCGCTGTGCCCATGCCTGCGCCTGCCTCGCTGCGCCCATGCCTGCCTCGCTATGCCCGTGCCTGCATTGTGCTACCACGCCACCGCATGCGACTCGCCTATCGCCACATGCTCGCGCTCCACTCCGCTGCCATGTGCTCGTGAACCATCGTGTCGCTGCGTTGCCTCCTCTCCATCGCCGGTCTATTCGGTGTCATCGAGCTTTTAGTCTAGGCACTAGAACCCTAGCCCTAGGCCTAACCTTGCTGATCCTAGTGGTACCCCATGATCCTCTCCTTTGCTTGTCGATCGCCAGATCATCGGATTTCATCAAGTAGCAAGCTGTCAATTTCAATTTCCTCATCTACTGCTTGATTCTTAGGGTTTCTCATCTCTAGATGAATATAGTGATTATTTATATTTCCTATCTATTCCATCGTGCAGCGAATTGGTGCTCTTATGGTTGATTTGACAGTGGCAGCTTTACTTGGGGCCAAGCCCATGAGTACGGATTGAGGCCAAGCCTCTTGAGTGTCAGTGGTTCTTGTTAGCTTCAGATATGGCACATTGCAAGAATGTCAGGGGTGGTCCTAGTGATGAGGATCCAAGGCCTCCACCTCGCCTGATTGCTCAGCAAAAAGGAAAGGCAAAAACAACTACAAAGAAGAAGCGCATGAGAGATGATGTTGAGGCAGAGAGAGCAGCAGTAGTGGTAGCCACCGCAGAGTGTGCAGAGAGAGGTGGATCTAGGGGTGGCATTCACCTAGGTGATCAGTTGTCACCAACTCAGAGGGCCACCGTTGAGAGGTTTGAGACTAGTTTTAGTAGTCCACCCAGGACTATCATGCTTAGAGGATGGCGTGTCTCTTTAGAGGATGCTCTAGAGGTCCCTCATCTAGACGAGAGTCAGACTTAGAGGGTGACTGAGCAGTAGACATAGCCGGCAGAGTAGACAGAGGTCACCTAGCAGGGAGAGCATGTTGAGGAGGCAGAGCAGACAGCATAGCCACAGCTTTGATGCTCCAGTCGCACACGCACTCAGGTGTCATCGAGGCCTCAGACACAGAGGCGGGGTTCTTGTCCACCTCCCAAACCATAGGGTCTACCTCTGGTGGTTCACCTTGACCTGAGGGTAGCCATAGCCAAACAGGTGCAGCAGCTATGGTTCGTATAGTTTGAGGATTGGTTTTGCGCCGAGGTGGGATGAGCGTGCCTCAGAGCACTTCTACATTGTGTTGTAGGAGGACTTCTATAATGCATATCTCAACAGCGGTGTTGCTTTTAGATCTTAGTGGGTCTATTCCATAGAGTCTCTAGTTGCAGTTGTAGGCAAGTAGATATGTCCTCACCTTTCTTATCTGCTAGGATTGATAGATCTTCTTAGATGGACTGGTCGCTATTTTCCGTCATGGGTTTGTGAGTTCTGCTCCTCTCTGTGGATTGACCCGAGGCACATGTTTATTCACTTTGCTTTCAGAGGTCGTGACTATAGGCTCTAGGGCTCGAGGGTTAGAGAGATACTAAGGATTCTAGAGTCACCTATTCGCCTTCACAAGGTATTATATGGATAGATAGAGCCTCCAAGACGCCCTCACGGCGGATGCGTGCCACCTATAGATCTTATCAGACCATGCTTCATAGAGCCATTTGGCGAGGGGTCAAGCAGGACACCACGTGATCTTACACCTCTTGATGTTGTTATGAGGAGGACTCTGCTTCCGAGGATGGGCTACTGCGAGGGCTTGACTCAAATTCAGCTATGGCTAGTGTATTACCTAGTGTCTCAGACTATCTTTGATATTTGGGATGTGATGCTTTCAGAGATGGAGGACACACTAGCAGAGGGCTTTAGAGGTCACCGTCAGCTGCCTTATGCTCAATGGATCACTTTCTTACTCCAAAAGGCAGTTTCACATAAGTCCCCAGAGACATTGGCAGAGTGGACATGTGCTATTACTAAGTTTCCATAGTATGACATGAGCCAGATGCTACATCACAATCGTGCGAGGACACCTCGCTAGCCAAGCCGTCGCCTAGAGGTACCAAAGACAACAGCTCAGTAAGATGAGATCATCAGGGGCATTGCAGTGATAGAGGAGGAGGAGCTTGATGCACAACAGGAGGATGAGGTCGAGAGCGACCCGAGTGATAGCTTAGATGATGACTATCAGCCAATTCCATAGATGGCTCCTTGACCACATGATAGAGAGGCTAGTGGCTCTAGCTCCGCTCTACCACAGCCACCATAGACAGACCCATCACTTCTAGCTATACTTGAGCGAATGAGGCAGGACCAAGCACGCCAGGCATAGGAGATCGTAGCTGCACTTGCTCACGTTCGGGCACGATAGGATGAGTTTTAGTGATGGCAGCAGGCCATGCAACAGTAGTGGCTTATGATTCAATAGCAGTAACTTGGCTTCATGCAGCATGTATTCATTGCTATTGGGGTTGCTCCTCAGTAGTCTACATCTTAGATAGGCTAGCCTACCACCACCACTCCAATAACTCTAGCTATATAGCCCAGTGGGCTTCTGAGTCCAAGACAACCAGCTCCTCAGTTTGCCTCACCTACAGAGCAGGTGTCTCAGTGGTTTGTTTCACCAGGGACAACTCAGGGTCCTCACTTTACTCCTATTATTACGAGCTTCACTCCGACTCAGAGTTCTTTAGTGTTAGTGATGGACACCCCAGTCTCCAGGAGTCTTAGCGCTACTTTCAGTGAGCTTATAGGGCAGCCTACACCTCTAGTGTTCTAAGTTCCTATCCCTACCATAGCTGCTCCTGTTACTACCAAGACATTTCCGTCATCTGTTGCATCATCCAAGACACCTCAGACAGTCACTCGTACACTTGAGGCTTCAACGACAATGGTAGAGGCAGACGTGGCTCCACTTCCTACAGTGACACCTCTAGAGTCACAGGCCACACCAATTACTGAGCAGACCCCGATCGCTTCACCTTCACTTCTAGGTATAGAGGGTCAGACCGCTTAGAGTTCAGGGTTAGAGGATGATGTAGCTCAGTTCTAGATCACTCACTGCACCTCAGCGCCCGACTTGACTGCTCCTGTCCCACTGTCCAACCCTTAGGTTTTGGTGCTTGATGCCAAAGGGGGAGAGGGAGCGAGCATGTTAGATCTAGGGGAAGCATGTGAGATGGTCTTGATTCAATTCTTTTGGTTTTTTGTGTGTGATACTTTGTGCATTCACGTTTACTTTCGTGCATTGTATTATATACATGTGATGGTGAGACTTATGTGACATGTGTGCTCTCTACATTGATATACATATACATATGTCATGTCACTTGGTTATGCTCATTTGCTTTTCTTCCGTGTTTTACTCTGATTCAAATGAGCTTCACTTCATGTACTCATGCTTAATTCATATCTTTTTAGTACACCATGTTGGCTTGGGTCATATAAGCATGTCTAACCCCTTTGTTCTTATTGTCAAAAGCTTATATGAACCAAGAATGTTGAAAACCTCACTCATCTCTTTTACATACTCGAAGTTGTGTTGTCATCAATCACCAAAAAAGGGGAGATTGAAAGCATCTAGGCCCCTAGTTAGATTTTGATGATTAATGACGACACGAGATTACTATGACTAACGTGTGTTTTGCAGAGGCAATTTGAGTTAGGTCATGGTAATAAAAATTGATTGGGCAATCATGGTTGCCATGCCCCTGTCGATGGAAATCGTTTCGGTTTTCAAAGGATGGACGACAAGGTAAAGGACGAACTAGTTCTAAGTGTCATTTGGTGTTAGAGAGACACTTAGAGTAGTTTAGGATTTTGTTTTTCCTTTGGCTATACTATTAAGGGGGGTATGGACTAGTAGCTTGACCTAGGTGAGTCTAGTGGATTAGGTGTGGTGCACACTTGTCAAACCTATCACTAGGTAGCTCAGGAATAGCCTTAAGATCAATTAGAGTCAACTTCATTCACATAGGATTTAGAGTTGGAAGTGAATGGAGGGTCAAATGACTGACCGGACGCTGGTCTAGTTGTGACCGAACGCTGGAGGGTGAGTTCGGTTAGTTCATTTGATTAAACTACAATCATCTGGTACTGACCGAACGCTGAGTGGAGGAGCACCGGACGCTAGGGTGCTTGCATTCGGTCCACTCCAGAGAGGTTCTAAAGATGTTTTTTCTGTTGGGTTTCAACTAAAGCCTATCCCAACTTGTTTTGGACTTAAAGGCTTTGTTGTTGTTGTTGTTGTGGACGCGTCCGGTGTGTGCTAATTGGACGCTGGTCAGAGTCCAGTCAATCAGCTACAGTCGTCTGGTACTGACCAGACGATGAGTGGAGGAGCACCGGACGCTGGGGTCCCTTCGTTCGGTCGACTCCAAAGAGGTTCAAGAGAGGCTTTTTTTATCGAATGCGTCCAATGGGTGCTGACCAGATGCTGGTCAGAGTCTGTTCAGAGCTTAACGACTCTCTCTAACACAATGGCGGAGTGTCCGGTTACACTGATCGGAGCGTCCGATCAGCCCGTAGAGTGCTGACTCAGCCTCCAAGCGTTATGTTTTGAATGAGAGGGTATAAATACTTACTCCACTCATCTATGGGAGGTCTGTTGCCTATTTGTTCAACTGAGAAACACCTTTGGAGTGCAAGGGAGAGCAAAAGCCTAGTGGGGTGATTGAGATTTGATAATCCAAGATTAAGGACCTTATTAGTGCATAGGGAGTAGCAAGTGTGCATCCACCTTACTCATTAGGCTTGTCTAGGTCAAGTGAGAGTTTATGCTTGTTACTCTTGGTGATCGCCATCACCTAGATGGCTCGATGGTGATTGGGAGCTTGGTGATCATCCAGCGAAGCTTGTGGATGACCCAAGTCATGTTGTGAGCGGTTGTGGGCGATTCACCGTGATGGATTGTCAAAGAATCAGGCCATAGAGAGCACTTGATCCTTGCGTGGAACAAGGGGGAGGTACACCCTTGCAAGGGTGTTCCAACGAGAACTAGTGGAGAGTGACGACTCTCCGATACCACGGGGAAACATCACCATGTTCCTTTCCCACTCTTTACTTTACGTATTTATATTTGATCAATTTATTTTATGTCTTTACATTCCTAGAATTGCCATGCTAGAGTAGGATTAGAACCTAGGGTGCAAAAACTTTTGTGCGGGAAAACAATAGAAACACATTTTAGGTACACGGGGTGAAATGGGCTAAGTGTAGGACTTTAGTATTGCAAAAATTTAGAATTAGCCCAATTCACCCCCCCCTCTTGGGTATCTTAATCCTTTCACCATTAATGGCAAGGCGACGGCGAGCCCGACCATGAGCGCGCGGTAGAGGCGGCAACGCACTGGACCGGCAGCGACGCAGAGATGCAGAGGGAGGCACAAACATGACGGCGAGGCGATGGCACTAGTAGCGGCGGCATCGTGGCATGGAGCGGTAATGCGGCAGCGCGGCGGGGCCAGTGACAGCACCGCCCGGCTGCGCAAGCAGCAGCGGCGGCTCCACGCGCCAGGAGCCGACGGTGGCCAGGCCACATCCAGGCCAGAGCAGTCATGGTCGGCCACACGCGGCAGCGCTCGTGCGTGCGGGGCAGTCATCGTGGCGACGCCGAACGCCCGAACGTGGTGATCGCGCCCACGTGGCCAACCAACCCGAAACCGTGTCGTGCACGAATTTTAAAGCGCCTATAAAAACTAAACGGTTGCTTCTGGATCTTAACCATCTTCACCATACTCAAGATGGCATATGAGACTACCAAATAGAGCTATAACACTACACCACCCCTTAACTCAATCTCTTAAAATAATTTGCTAAACATAGCAATGTCTAGCTGTTGACAAACTTATAAAATTTTCCAAATTTTGAGTCGAATTTGATTTCAATTTGCAATTTCTAAGCTAGTAGAATTATTAGCTAGTAATATTATTTTTTTGACAACAAGTATTTCACTGTCATGTACAAAGTTTGTACTTCAAACTTTATTTAAGTGTCCCATATATGTTCTATAACATTTTTGTTCAATAAAAATTAGCTTTAAACCCTACTTGATATACATGAACTGTTGAATCAACTTCCGTTTAACATTTTTATTAATCATTTTAAGTTACAAGAAATTTATCTACACATTCTATCACATGCATTAACACATAAATATGATGCTCATGACATGTTTTAGTAAATGATTTAGGGTGTAACATCAAGGGTGTTACAAGAACAATAATGTAAACTTAAGAGTTTGAGTGACATAGCTCTGATAAGTATCCCAACGCAGTGGCTTACATCTTGGACCGAACTCCGTGACCTATTGGGACCGAGCCGCTACCCTAATCGCTATCCTGCAAGGGCCTTCCTGCGTTGGAAGCAGCTGATGCTTGCCTCCACCGGGTCTAGATTGTCCTTCTATGGAAGCTGACGTCAGGGTGGATGACTCTGTTGGGCATGGGTTGCTTGTAGATGCACCCATGGTCTTGCTTGTGCTTACCTAGGTGGGAGACATTGTTGTTTTGGCTCTCTCTTTGCATCTAGGGTCGTCTCGCCTGTGTCCAGGCCATCGTTTGCATGGTTGGTGGAGGCTGTGATTGCGGTCACAGGGCATCACACTCCTGATCACAGAGGTAGGATCGCTAGAATCTGGTGTTGACAGTTATGACTCCATTCGGGTCAGAAATTTTTAGTTTTAGATAAGTGTATGTAGTTGGGAACGACCATGAATTTCGCGTGGCATGGCCACCCAAGCAAGGCATGATACATGCCCACGAAGTCCACCACCTCGAAGGTGAGTGTCTCCTTATGGAAGATGTTCGGCTCACCGAAGGAGATGTGGAGCCGGATTCACCCAAGTCGTATTGCTTTGATGCCTAGGACTACCCCGTAGAATGGTGACCCTCTCGCGGACGGTTGCTCCTTGGGATCTTTCATCTTATCGTGGGTGTCAGCGTAGAGGATATTGAGTCCACTGCTACCGTCCATGAGGACTTTGGTGAGGCGCACCTTGCCCATGATTGGGATGACGATGAGTGAGAACCGTCCAGTGCATGGCACATGGTCGGATGATCACCCTGGTCAATGGTAATTGCCAACTCGGACCATCGTAGGCGCGTTGGCACCACCATAGCTTCGAAGGCGATCACCTCTTGCTCGGTTATCCTCCGCTGTCATCGGGACTCATAGGCTTGAGCTCCACCAAAGATCATGAGACACTCCTCAGCATTGGGGAAGTTGGTGTCGTCGTCCTTCCCGCGGTCGGCTTCCTTGTGTGCCTTCTGGGGTGGCTTATAGACCTTGCCCTTGTTGAGATTGAAGGAGCCCTTGACATAGCTTCTCATCGTGTTGCAGCCCTTGAGCAGATGCATGGCCTGGCCACCATGGAACGAACACATCTCCTTGAGCGCCTTCTCGAAGTGCTCAAGGCGCTAGCCCTTCCCCTTCGCTGGGCCCGCGAGGCTCGCTTGATCGCAGCAACCATCTCCTCTCCCACGGGGCTTCTTGTTGTTCTTCTTTGTATTGTCCCGACATCGAGACGATGTGTCGGTGTCATCATCGCCATCTTCCCCTTGCTGGGGCGCGGCGGCCTTGCCCTTGATGTCGAAGCTGGCTAGAACGTCTTCCTCCCATTTGGCATACTTTGTGGTGACATGTCTAGCAGCTCCCACGTTGTCCGTGGAGCCTCGCGCCCAAGCGCGTGGACGAGCGTCTCGCACGTGGTAACACATGTGAAAGCATTGATGACATCAGCGTGGGTGACGTTAGGGAGCTCGTTGCACTTGCCGGAGAAACATTGGATGCACTCACTACAACAAACCTCTTAATCCATGATGGAAACATTCTGTCACATATCACAAAAAACCATCACAAAACAATGTTTGTGACGGTTTCAAATATCATCATGGATTGAGCGTCACAGATTAACCTACGTGACGGTTTTTTCAAAACCATCACAGATTAACACAATCAATGATGGTTCTAGAACGTCATAGAACAGCCGAGGCTGGGATAGTCCAACCCAAGCCTAGTGTCTATGACAGAAAATAACCATCATAGATGAATTGCCATATTATCATATATGCTGACGTTTGGATGATTATGTGGACGCTTACATCACCATACCAACCCATTTATTAAATCATAGGTGGCCAGTAAGTGTGGACAAATGTTTTTGGACCAAAATCATAGATATAATTTTGTTAACACAAATGAGGCAGAACTTAATTAATCAAGCATGTTGATACATACAAATATCTCATGTTTTTATCTATCATCAAATCAGATGCAAAGTCTCAAGTTACACACAAGTTTTCATCTAGCATCACATACTACGCCCTCGAGCCTGAGAGACGGACGTTGCTGCAGCTCTGCTGCTCCTATTCCAGCAGCAGCAGCATATCTTTTGTAGAGAACTGCATAGTTTTAGCATTAACTAAATGTTCTACAGGAGTCGCAATTGAAGAAAGCACCTGCATGCACATACAAGGTAGAGGCTAGTGAAGTGCTATAACAGCAAGCAAGAAAACATAATGGCCCCGTTCGCGTGGTTTTAAACCCAGCTTGATCTGTTTCTTATTTTCATCCGAAACAGTGCTTTCCTCTCACAAATTCCTCCAGATTCCTCCAAAATTCCTCCAAGCGAACGGGGCCAATATAGCAATGTAATCACAAGGTCAGTAAGAATTACAGCACAGGTGCATTCCATGCTCACAAACATCTACAATGTTTTTTAGTCTGACAAGGCATGTACACTAGACAAATTAGCCTAGTATAGACCTGCAGGATAATGTTTCTCTTTTTTGACTTCACTCATTAGACTAGAAAATTAATTAGATAAATTTTATAAAGACAATAAAGCATAATTCAACCCACTGATGATGTTCTGCAGGATAATGTTTCTCTTTTTTTTTTACTTCACTCATGAGACTAGAAAATTAAATAGAAAAATTTTATAAAGACAATAAAGCATAATTCAACCCACTGTTCAGTTACAGTTCACATGGTACTGAGGCTGAAACTATCAGGCGTAAGCTAATGAAAGGACTGGTGCTGATCTTTTAATAGCTAAGGAAATGAAAGCTCACTAATTAACAAGCTGATGAAAGCTCTAATTAACACGTGGAAAAATAAACCTCTAATGAGAAGAAATATGCACAGCTATAATTAAACAATCTAAGCGCACTTTGCCAACCACTCAGATCAGGAACAAGGTTTAGGATAAGCTGCTAAAAATCGGTACTGAGCCTGCAGAGAACAAATGCTGCCCAACAGTGGTCAGAACGTTAGCGGCAAGCCCTTCTGCATGGCCATGGCTGACCGGTTTGGCTCAAGTTGCAGGCGGGGCGGGTTGTTAACGTAACCCGCCCGCTCGCCCCGTAAAACTTGGCTTCGTGGCTGTCGTGGACCGGCTGCAATTTTTTCGTGGCCCAAAGACTTCCAACCCTCCAAGCCCGTTGGACGAGCGAGAAGCCTCGCAACAACCCGCAAGACCCGCAACACCCTCCTCTGCTCTTGTCATTAAGTGCAACAACACCAGCAAAATCACCATGGCACAGAGTCGGTTCCTTCCCAAATCCATTAATATGATCCCCATCGACGAATTCGTCCCCAACATTCCAGAACAAACAGGCCGCCTCAATGAGAAGAGCTTGGAATGCAGAAATCAAACTCAATAGCTCCACCAGAGGAAGGCGGCATCACATCCCAACCAAAAAAAAACATATGAGCAAAACAAATCAATCGCCCACACTACACAAGTCTCGCTAATCCGCGACAGAAGCAATCAAATCCCCAGGCCCAGCCGCCCAGCTATGAACTAACCCGAGAACGCAAGCCCCAGCGCAAGCAGCCGCGTACAAGCAAGCACATGCCAGGGAAGAGCAGAAGCAATCTGTGGAAGACGAGGATGAGTAGCGGCGTACCTCGTCGACCGGGCGCGGATCGGTGTGCTGGCTCTCTCGGGTGTGTGGGCGGGGCGCACACGTGGCGGCTCTCTTCGCCTTGGCCACGGGGGTATGCTGCTGCTTAAGGAGAGGGGCAAGGGGAAGAAGGAGCAGGAGGCTTCGGCGGCTAATTTTTGCTTCTTATACAGGCTGGCCAACAAATCATTATGTTCTCATACGGCAGTGGCTTGACATCGACATTGTTCTCATTAAGATTGCACGAGGGACTGTACTATACGGTCTTGCGGGTTTTGCATACAAGTTTGTTGTGTCCGCGGAACATTTGTCCGTAAGATCCGCAGCTTTGTGGCAAGCCGTAAGCTTGTTAATAAACTTTGCGGCAAGCGAGGCGGGTTAGCGGCCGGCCGCGAACAAGCCCGCCTGCAAGTTGAGGTTTGACATTTGGTCAGGGACCTTGTAGGCACTACATGAAGTCATCATGTATGTAGGATTGAAAGCACAACAGCTGTCTCAAACAACTAGTGCTGAAACCTATTCCAAGTAGCACAAATTAAACTAGTAAGCAATCATCATCAGATTTATTTGTCATATATATCATGCAGAAATTAAATTGTGTATAAATATTGGATTTAATCAAGCTCTACTCCACACGGTGATCTAGTCTACTTTGTTCTAGGATTATTCTAGCTTTTCTAAACGATACGTGATCCAACAATTTGTAGAGATAGACACTTGGTACTTTGGTAGTAGAAACCCAGATGTGGACAAATACTCCTAGTCTTATCCAGATTAAATAGGCTAACAAAATTACTGTTGCAGAAGCAATTTGAAAAAAGACGTACCTAGTGCAGAGAGCGCCCGCTCTGTGCTAGGTCTGGGGAAGGGTATTAATGGCAAGCCTTACCCTTGCTTGTGCAATGCGAGGAGACCGCGACTTGAACCCGGGACCTTCCGATCACAGACGGTAAGACTCTACCGCTTGCACCAGGCCCACCCTTCTTATTTTTGTTGCCGAAGCAATTATCAAGAAAAAAAACAATAAGAAAGTTTCAGTACTCCCTCATACGTACTTAGATACTTTCAGCAAAAAGCAGCTACTGCTGTAACCAGCTAAACTGTGCTTTCTTTGCGTATGTGCTTTCTACTGCACAAGAACAATAGGTGAGTATATAAAGCTTTAGTTTCAGCATACTGGGCGGAAGCAGAGAGAGGGTAAGTGTTTAAACATTTAGTTAGCCATAAGTTCACATTCCTTTAGACAAGACAATTTGTAGAATGAGTCATACCATAATTTAGTAAGATTTCAAGAGTTACCCAGAGAATATATGTACAAGTTCAACATGAGAAATGCATGACTCCTCTAGTGTAATTGCATATTTTTAAGCGTAACAGGGAGCTACCAGTTAAACCTACAATCTTAACAAAGCAGTAAGCAGAAAAATGTCCCATGAAAATGCCCCATGAGTCTCTAGGACGGGTGTACGTGCCCCATGAAGGTTGTGCGAAGATCAGCCCAGCTGCTGATGTAGACCATGTTTAGCTGTTCGAGCCTGTCGATGTTTTATCACCGGCAACCCGTCACGGGGTACCCGGGACGGTGATTTGTTCGGAGGGGTATCGGCGTTTGCCAGAACTCGATGGTAAACGCAGGGAGACAATGATTTATACTGGTTCGGCACGCCGGAAAGTCACGGCGCCCTACGTCTAGTCTGATGTGGATAGTATATTGCGCCCTGCGCCATTTGTTGTGTTGCGAGGTATGTTGTGGTTGTGAGTTCTGTCGGTTATGTGTGTCGGTGCCGATCTAGGGACCCCTGCCCTCCTTTATATAGTCCAGGAGAGGCGGGAGTCCTAGTCGGTTACAAAGTAGAGATCCTAGTAGGATTACGTGTAACTAGTTCTAGTAGGATTACATGTAGGGAATTCTAGTTAGACTAGGTCTTCTTCTCTCTTCTCCGTGGGAAACCCCATGGGTCCCGCATCGACAAGCCCCCGAGCATCTCATGGATGAGCTTCAGAAGCCTTCTTATTCTTCTTGGTCTTCGTTGAGTTGTTGTAAATCCGTTCCAAGTTCTTCTGAAGTGAAACCTTGAGATGGTCTTCTTTTGGTTGGTTCGTCATGACTGATGTGCACTTTTTTTCTAAAAAAATGCACTCAGTGAGTGTAGCCCCCGAGCCTCTTGCTTGTTGGGACAAGAAGTCAGAGGGTCCCTTTAGTCTTCTTGGTTGCTTGCACTCACTGAGTGTAGCCCCTGAGCCTCTTGCTTTTGCTTGCAAAAGTTGGAGGGTCTAGATTCTTGTCTTCAAAAATTTCTGGGGTTATGTATCCCGCAGCCCACGAGCCTTCTCCGAGTTCTTTTCTTTCGTAAAGAAATCGGATGAAGGGTCTTTGATGTGTTGTCGTTTGTTGTAGTCTTGAGTTCTTGTATTCTTGGTCCTTCGTCTTTAAATCCGAGCCCCCGGGCGTAGTTGAAGTGAATGCCGAGCCCCCGAGCTTAGTGTTTGACTAAGCTGTGATGTTCTTCTGAGTTGTTTTTATTCATCCAGGTCGTTTCTAGACTTCTCTAGTTCTTGATGTACCTCTTCTAGGTTGTTTGCACTTCGTCCAGGTTCTTTCTGAACTTGTATGTACCTTATCCGGGTTGTTTTCTGATCACTCCAGGTTCTTTTTTGTCTTGATTTCTGTTCCCAACTTGTCTGGGTTGTTTTTCTTCAATATGGGTTCTTTCTGATCTTGACTTGATCTTTGTCTCTCCTTGTTGGGGTTCTTTTATGATCAATTCGGGTTCTTTTTAAGCTTGTCTTGGTTCTTGCCGCACCTTGTTGGGGTTCTTTCTTTCTTGATCAATCTGGGTTCTTTCTAAGCTTGTCTTGGTCCTTGCCGTACCTCATCGGGGTTCTTTTTTATCAAACCAGGTTGTTTCTTGACTTATCTGAGTAAAGTAGCTCTCAGGAGCGTGTTTTTCCTGATCTCATGGTACAGATGTAGCTTTCCTGCATGTTAAACATAAAAATATGTTGTAAATGACATTCCGGATATAAAGTGGGGAGCATGTCCCATATTTGAATAATCAGTCAGGGGCGGGCCCCGGCATTATGAAATGCATATAAACTTTTTGCGTCTTGCTCTTGCTAGGCCATGCAAATTCCTCAGGTAGTGTCCTGTTACGTTTAAGCACTTGAATCTCTAGCGTATGGTTCAGAGGTTCATGACGTGACCATGTGAGCCTGGCACTTGGTTTGTGACCGTCCATGTGAGTAGACAAGCTTCACGGATTAAGGCGTGTTCTACCTGAGAAAATCGGCGACCGTTAAGAGAAGACCTAGAGCACTATGTTTGCTCGCATGATGATTTTTTGTATCTTGAGCACTATGTTTGCTCGCATGATGATTTGACTTTAGAGCACTATGTTTGCTCGCATGATGATTTTTGTGTCTTCCCAGAGACATATATGAATAATATCTAAAATATATAAAAAATAAGACGTGACTTAGCTTGGTTTGTGGCCGCGTTGTCGATCGCCGCAGCCAAGTAGTCGATTAGTGCGGCATGGAGCTAAGTGGAGCCGAGTTGTTGTAAGTAGACTTGATAACTTTCTGTCACCTGATGTAGTCGAACACCTTGACATTGTTCGGGTAGTTCCGTCTTGACACTTTGGTGTTGTCGGGTAGTCGGATATGAGCCGAGCTGTGTTTGAACCAAATTTTGAGAACTAGGACTGGTGGCTTGACGTAGTTGGGGAGTTGTTGAATTTGGAGCGTAGCTGTTTGGCTGAATCGAACGGACTCCTTGATTGTTGTTTTCTCTGTGCTGCGGTCACGAATTCGATCTTTTGTGAGGTCTCAATTTTTGTGTGCCTATATCAATATCGGATCGTGGTCTACTGGTCTTGTTTTGCTTCCTTTGGTTTGCATGACTCCGCAGCTTCTTGCATGTCTTAGGACACACACACACACACACACATATATATATATATGTATATATATACACACACACACGTAGACCTCTTTCCTTATTTGCTTGTTGCTCGCAATCGTACGGGTACACATGCACCGCATAGATCCGTAGCTTGCATGTCTTGAGCTGCCTTCTAGTAACTTCTAAGTTTAGTCGTTGACGTCATCTTGCATAGCCGTAATTAGCTGGTATTCTTCCTTGCTTGCATGTCGCCAGTTTGTGTAGGAGCTAGACTCGGCATGTCCGAGTTGTATTAGAATCTGCATGGAGCCGAATTGTTGACGGAGGTGGTGTGGCGGTCTGTCTTGTTCTGGTTTGTTCGAGTTGTGGTCGAAGTCGACACCAGCTTGAGTAGAGTTCAACTCGGAACCAGCGATGCTCGACGGAGAGCGTGTGTGGGTTGGAGTCGGACTCGGCTCCGAGTGGGCTCAAGTCCACACGTGGTGCTTTCTTGCCACTGTGCTTTGTCTAATGCCATTAGTCTTGCATGTAGATTCTTCTTGGATCAACGGAACGTGCAGTTGCATGGCATCCTCCGTTGTTGTGAACACGCTTAAGCTGAAGATGGCGAGTTGTCGATGAGGTCTTCGTGACGAATCTAAGCTAAGTCACTTTTTTGAATTATTTTTTCTCTGGCTTGTTTCAGCATGATTGACCAATGTGCACAACACGCGCTTTACTCATCGGAGGGCAGCAAACTCTTGCGCACAATCGCGCTCTCTTTTTTGTCGCAACGACGACTACTTATTTTTGTCTTCTCTTAAAGTCACTAATCTTCTCGAGCAGAACACGCCTTAATTCATGAAAGCCTCAGGTGCACCTGTTACGCCTAAGTGCCAGCACACATACACGAGACAAAGATCTCAGCTGTGCAAATGGCAGTGCCCGTACGCGTAAACAAGACAAAGATCTCACACACGTAGTGGCTGCGGCTAAACGGGGACTGAGAGCCTAAACGTAACAGGCTAACTACTCAGGAGAGATGTGGCCAAAATAAGAGCATGACACAAAATGTTTATATTAATCACTGAATAAATTTTAGTAGTTTCAATATTCTACAAATATGCTATATAATGTATGCATCTTTTCTTTCAGAACAAGCCTCGGCGACGACACTCCAGTACGCTAAGCGTACCTCCAATGGCTCAGCTAGCTTCCAAGCTCGGGGGCTAAGCGCCGATGAGTACTCCACGTGGTTCCTTCGGCTCACATGGCACATAAGATCAGGGGTGGACGCCACAAAAACTACTCGGATGATGACTTGAGTGAAGATTCAAGATCCTTGAGTTGATTAACATCACCTAGAAGACTACTTCAAAACAGGAGCTTCCAAAAAACATAAGATTCAAGACCCTCCAATTTTTTGTTCCAAATAGCAAGAGGCTCGGGGGCTACACTCAGTGAGTGCCCTTTTTCTTCGAAAAAGCGCACGTCACCCAAAAGACTTCTTCAAGATAGACCACTTCAAGACCTTACGACGAAAAGAACTCGGACCGAGCCATACCCAAGTTCTTTTTGACAAAACTTCAACAAAGAATCAGAGCAATTTCAAGACAAGATCCTCCAGCTCATTGTTCCAAATAGTAAGAGGCTCGGGGGCTACACCCAGATAGATGTACTTTTTCTTCAAAAAGCACTCACCACTCGAAGATCCCAAGAAACGCTACAAGGTTTCACTCAAGAAAGTACTCGGACGACGCTTGTTCCTACTCGACAAGACCTAAAGGAACAAGACGAGGCTTCCAGAGCTCAACCATGAAGTGCTCGGGGGCTTGTCGATGCGGGACCCACAGGATACCCTGCAAGGAAGAGAGAAGATCTAGTCTAACTAGGATTCTTTCCATATAATCTTAGTAGTATTATTATTCAGTAATCCTACTAGGAACCCTCATTGTAAATCGACTAGGACTCTGGCCTTCTGACTATATAAAGGAGGGCAGGGCTCCTTAGATCGGGGAGTCTAGAGTTCAACAGAACAATTGTACGACACAACACTTCATAATCAATCCAATGCAAAAGCTAACACCGACTGGACGTAGGGTTATTACTCGATCTGCGATCAAGGGCCTAAACCAGGATAAATCAACTGTCTCTTGCGTTAACCATCGAGTTCTGCATACGATGAAACCCGAACATACTGCCCCGGATACCCTGTGGCAGGCTATCGGTGGTCAAACATCGACAACTGGCGTGCCAGGTAGGGGTTCTTGGCGCTTTGCGTTCGAGAACCCCTACCTGGCGCGCCAGCTGTCGATGTTTTACCATCGGCAACCCGTCACGAGGTATCCGGGACGGTGATTTGTTCGGAGGGGTATCGGCGTTTGCCGGAACTCGATGGTAAACGCAGGGAGACAATGATTTATACTGGTTCGGCACGCCGGAAAGTCACGGCGCCCTACGTCCAGTCTGGTGTGGATAGTATATTGCGCCCTGCGCTATTTGTTGTGTTGCGAGGTATGTTGTGGTTGTGAGTTCTGTCAGTTATGTGTGTCGGTGCCGATCTAGGGACCCCTACCCTCCTTTATATAGTCCAGGAGAGGCGGGAGTCCTAGTCGGTTACAAAGTAGAGATTCTAGTAGGATTACATGTAACTAGTTCTAGTAGGATTATATGTAGGGAATTCTAGTTGGACTAGGTCTTCTTCTCTCTTCTCCGTGGAAAACCCCATGGGTCCCGCATCGACAGAGCCACGTCCTCGCTGAGCTTGACAAGAGTAGAGGAAGGTACTGGATCGCAAAGTCGTCATTCGCCCCTTCAACCCTCATTGCGACCTAGTAATCTTTGAGCTAGTGGCTCAAAGGTCAGAAGCACTTGCGATAGCGAGCCGCCCATACCCTAAACCCAAACAACGTACTACAGACTGAAGTGGTAGTAGAGAGTTGGCAACAAACACTTCTCCATACGGAAGGTGGGAGCTAAAAACCTACTCTTCACTGTTGTATAGTGGATCCAAAGCTAGAGAGCGGCTAGAGTCCGCATGCAGTCACACACCGTTTTTATTCACAAGCGCCCGCCTCAGCGCGTCTTTTCAAAAACAACCAGCAAGTTAATTTTCGAATCGCACCGATTCAACACGCTCACGCTATAGTAAAATTTAAAAAAGTCTCTCTCTCTCTACCATAGCCTTTATTCCTGTATACCAAAGAGCCACACGGCCACGTCGCCTCTTACTGTTTGTCGGTACTGTTGCGATTGATTCTTCTTTTTCTTTCCCCCTCTTGTGCGGCCACGTGATTTTTTTTTTGGAAATTTCTTGTGTGCAATTAAAAAAGATCGTCATGCCCTGTGTGTTCCTAAAAAAGTTCAGCGGCCTTCAGCGCCATTGCTCTAATTTTTTTGTGCCCTCTATGCCACTGCCGTCAAACTACAGGTGTGAAAAGTTAAAAATACCCTTAAATCTAAATATGTCATTAATTTTTTTGAGCATCTTAACGACTTCAAATGAAAAAACTCAAATTAGAAAGTTGTAGATCTCGTCGAGATCTATAATTTTCATATAAAAATTATCTTTATTTAATTCCGCAAAAAATATGATTTGATATGATTAATATATCTTAGAAAAATCATATTATTTTTTTGCGGAATTAAATGAAGATAATTTTTATATAAAAATTATAGATCTCGACAAGATCTACAATTTTTTAGTTTTGAGTTTTTTCATTTGAAGTCGTTAAGATGCTTAAAAAAATTAATGATATATTTAGATTTAAGGGTATTTTTGACTTTTCACACCTGCACTTTAACGGCGTTAGAGCCTAAACTGACGGCAGTGACATAAAGGGCGTAAAAAAAATTAGAGCACTGACGCTGAAGACTGCTAAACTTAGGCCCCGTTTGGCAGGGCTTCTCCACCGGCTTCGGAAGCCGCTTGGAGCCATTTTCTACCAAACAGGTAAAGTAAAATAGCTTCACTTGTGAAGCCCCTAGAAACATGCTCTTACAGTGATTTGGGGTGGGATGAAACAAAAAAAAAGTGGTTTCTCCCGACTTCTTCTTCAGACCTCTAAAAATATGCTCTCACAAGGAAGCCATTTTACCAAACGGTTTACCAAAACCGATTTAGCTCCACCGGTAGAACTGTCCATAGAGTAAAAAAAATGACTTCCCCAGTGAAATGAAGCCCTGTGGGGCCTTAGCATTACGATTTTTTTATGGAGGCTTTTACTTGTGTACCTTTAAAAAAGATGACACACTCCTGCGTAGCCCTCAAAAATTGGTCGTCACCTACATGCCCTCGCTCAAACTTTTCTTTTCCCTCACACCATTTCGTCGGCATTCTGTTAGGTTTTGGCCGTTTGGCGGCTCTGACATGTGGGACCGGGCTAGAAAAATATCCTTCTTGCCCTTCGGTTACTCTTACTCTTCTCTTCTTACAAAAAGGCAGCTGCTTGTTGTTGCTGCTGCCTCCGGGGCTCGCCTCCCACTCTGTCGCCGCGCGCCGTTGGTTGGTTGCTCGCTCGCTCCGTGCTGCTGCCCACCGGCTGGTGGCCGGCGTCGGTGGTTACGCAGTCTGATCGAGGCCGGCCGGGGAGCGCGCGAGCGGCGATCGAGCAATGCACATTGGGACCTGCGTGTGGCAAGAGAAGGCGGCCGGCGGCATGGGGGGAGCTGCTGCTGCTGCTGCTGTGGGAGGCGGCGGGAAAGGCGCCGGCGCCGGCGAGTGGGGCGCGGTGCGCGCGAGGGTGGTGGCGGGGCTGGGCGTGGCCGGGTGCGCGCTCAACTTCGCGGTGAGCTTCGTGGTGTTCTCGGCGCTGGACGTGCTGGACGTGGTGCTGTGCCTGGTGTACAAGCTGGTGGACTACGCGGCGGAGGCGGAGTGGAAGTCCTGCTACTGCGCGGCCGCGAGGTTGGCGGGCCCGCGGGGGGTGCAGGTGGCCGCCGCCGCCGCGCCGACGGCCGTGGCCGGGCCAAAGGTGGTGCGTCCTGTCGTCGGAGTCGTCATCCGCCAAGCTGCAGCTGGAGGACGTGCCGGGCCAAAGGTGGTGCGTCTGTCGTCGGAGTCGTCGTCCCACCTCTACGTCCACGTCCAGGCTCCACCGCCGACGCTACCACCGGTGGAGACAGAGGACGTGGTGTTCATCCACGGCTTCATCTCGTCGTCCGTGTTCTGGACGGAGACGGTGTTCCCGGCGTTCAGCCCCGCGGCGCGGTCCCGGTACCGGATGTTCGCGGTGGACCTGCTGGGGTTCGGGCGCAGCCCCAAGCCGGCGGAGTCGCTGTACACGCTGCGCTAGCTTCATCGTCACGGCTCCATTTACTACTAATCGGTCTGCACCATAACCATCCTACACGGCCACGGCTGCACGCGTAGTACCAGCTTTGGGAGTAGCAGCTACCGTACCGTGCATCACCGTTCACCAACAGCTCTAGCCTTTCTTGTCAAGCATGCACAAGTGTACTTAGCAGCAGTAGTACGTAGCCAAGACAAAGCACTACGAGTAGTTCGCAAGCCGGTGGATTTACATGACAGCGATACACACTGATAGCGATATGTATGTGTCCTCCCTCCCTGACCAGCGCGGAACGGGCGGCAGACAGCCCAGCACGGCGGGGACGGCGACCCGCGCCGCGCGCGCGTAGCTGAATCGGCGGCCCCGTCTTAACTTAACCCCCGCCGGACCCCATCCCGGCATCCCGCCAATTATTCCCAATTTCCCATCCCATCAAAGCCCTGGCAATGGCAATTGGCCTGGCAATGGTAATAGCACAAGGGAAACGAAAAAGTTCAGACGCCCATACAAGTTCAAGGACAACCGAGTCATTCTCCAGAGCCGTTACCCACCGTTAAGAGCAAATGCCGACGGAATGACGTGAGGGAAAAGAAAAGTTCCAGCGAGGGCATGTAGGTGACGACCAACTTTTAAAGGGTACGCATGAGTGTGGCATTTTTTTTTTTAAGACTACAGGTAAAAGCCTCTTTTTTATGGCACCGCGAGAATTCCCCCTTCTTTTTTCTCGTTGCCTGCCCTCGTTCGCACGTCCTCTCCACCGGCACCCTCCGCAGCCCCCACGTGCCCGCGCGCCGCCCCCGGCGAGGCCCACTGCCGACCAGCCACTGCGACCCCTTCGCCTTCCCCGACGGCGCGCCGCCGTTGCTGGTCGCGGCGACGCTGCCGAAGCCACGAAGCCGCAGGTCCGCCCTCTCCGGCTCGGCCTCGCGGAGCGCTCCGCCTCTCCCAGCAGCATGTGCTCAACCCCTCCCTCTTCCCAGCTCTGGCGGCCCGATGTTATGCCGCGCCACGGGAGCTCCGGCACGGCCAAACCCTAGCGGAGCAGCCCGGCGCCACCACGCCCGCGCCGGCTTCCCTGTCGCCTCGCCGGGCCACCGTGCCATTGTTGGCCTCACGGTGGACGCCCGCACCGGACGAATCAGGTAAGGACGACCTTCGTTTTTGGCCTGGCCTGCCCCTGCTCGCATCGATTCTATTTCTGATGTCTCATGCGGATGAATCTCCGCGTTTCTCTCGCTGTTGCAAAACCGGAGAGGGCGGCCGCCACAGCCACCGCGGTACCTCACTATAAATCTTAGCATAGCATTTTAATTTAGATCTGCTTAATTCCCATGACTCAATATTATTTTACTGTGCCTTAGTTTTGCTCAATTCTATTTATACAGATTGCAGAACATTATCCAATGTTTCGGTTCACATTCTGTGTTATGTGACCTTCTTATTGTACTGCTCGCCTTCAAGGATTATTTACTGGCTCAGTGGTCACATAAATATTTTAAGTAATGACTTCGAAGGTACTTTGTGGCCGGTTTGTTGTCACCTGACATGCAACAACATGGAAGCTTTTTCCTTAACCTTATATGATGATAGTTTGATGTCCTTATTACTTCATATCTATATGCAATTATTGTATGAGTACCTTTTGTTAACTTGCCATTGTGTCATAGGATTTGGAAAATTCAGATTATTTCTGTCTGGACTGTAAATCAAATGCAAGACAATTCCAGCAACTGGAAAACTGAATACTTCCAGTTGTTCAGAGTAAGTCGTGCACTACTCCCTAACCTATGGATTCAGAGCTACTTGAGCAAATCAGCAGTTCAATACGTCATATACTTAATGTACATTTTTCAGATTAAGAGGATACCCTTCCATGTGTGGATGCTTCACCGTTCTCTCCTTCCTCTCTGCGCAGCGTAACAGCTCCGAAGCCTGTTACCTTTGCCTACGATGTTGGAGTTCAATGTAAGCATGTTTTTTTCATTTTCTTCTATTGCTCTCGCTTTCCCAAATTGAACTGCAAATCTTTGCCATACACATTTGTGTGCTAATAATGATTTGGTACAGATTCATCGAGCAGGTGTGCTCCAGTTGCAGGACGCTGTGTGGCTGCTGGCAGTTCAATGTGCGCATTCTTTCTTTTTTGAATCTATTCAAACTAGAACCTATTTAGTTTATTTATTTAGTTTTTCCCATTCCTACAATAGATCCACAGCCAATACATGTATAATTGTATATGTGTTCGTTCTTTCCCATGAATGTACAAATTGGTCTGGTTTCCTAACATTGACCAATGCGTACTTCCTCCACATGCTATTCTTCGTAAATATTTGTATTCTTCATCTGATGCTTGCAACATATATGTGTAGAGCTCTTCTATAAGACCTACGGGAATTACTGATTTTTTTACCCTACTTTCTTTCAGTTCCTTCATTTTGCATTATGCTTTGTACAGTTATCAGATCTGGTTGCAACAAAGCTTTAATAGATCTAATGCACCATGTGCCAACTGCAGACTATGTTGTATTCCTAAGATGCTGCTTCAAAATACCCATCCATTCATGGCTACAAATTTTCTGACTGTGCATGCTAATCTCATTCATTCGTTGACATATTCAGCTAGGGAAGCACACAACTTTCTACTTATGGAATTTGTGATGGCCAGAATACCAAGTAATATTCTTTAGCTGATGCATGGCTTAATTCTGATGATCTATCACAAGGTACCATGTATACCATGCTCTCACAAATTGCTGATGCCTGTACTGTTGCTCTTTTTGTAGTTCGATTTTACCATTACATCATGCTCTTTCTTATATAACCTTACCAGGTCTCCATGTTCCATTTCAACATTTGTTCCATTGATTTCGACAAGATGCCTGAACATTGCCAGTTACATGCTCAACTTTAGTACGTCCATTTCAATGTATTTTTACAACTCGGAAACATTTCAGTCCTCAAACGTAGTAAAGCGTCTTTCTTAAACTAATTGAAATCCGTACACTTTCCTTTATGGTGGAACTCAGAATTTGCGTCCTCCACATGTTTTCATTTCATCAGTACAGTTTGGTTGCAGCTATTAGTTTTCACTTTACCTCACGATAATGCATTTGAAGCTCTTTTCAGTTGTATGACACTGGAATTTCACAGGGTCGAAGTTTCCGAATATTTCACCACGACGAGTAGTTACTGAGGGTGAGTGCTACTTCATCCTCGACAGCTTTGCCATTTTTGGCAGCAACATTTAGAGAAATACGATACTGTTCTCCTCATAATGTGGAATATCACCGTGTCCTGTTTTAGGCAAATGATGTCATACTGCCATCAGTTCTTTTTAGCACCTATTTCAGGTTTAACATTTATTCTTTATGTACTTATTATAATAGGTACTTAACCTAAAGTATTCATATATATTTTTATAGTGTCACAAACATCAAACATGTAGAATAGAAGCATGTATTAAACCAATCATTACCTTTGTTTGACCTGCGGCAATGCGCGGGGTATTGGCTAGTTCTATGTATTACCTTGGGTACTGAATAATAATCAGTACCTGAGCCAGAATCACCGAGCACAAACTACCGGACCGACCCAACTCACGGGCGCTCCCCCGCGCACGCCTCCTCTAGTCTAGTATCGTAGTATATCCAATTTTTTTTTCTGCTCTATTCTAATTTCGAGATCGTGGCGAGGAGACGACGGTTTCGCCCAGCTCCACCCCGCCGCACGAGCCCAGCTCGCCGCCACCTCCGCCGCACGAGCCTACCTTCTGCGCCGCCGTCTCCTCTGAGGATAGCCGCGGTCAACGAGTGGCGATGGCGGCGGCTCTGGGCATCTCGCGTGGCCACGCTGCAGGCTTCCAGGCGGTCGAGCGAGCGGCAGTGCCGGCGAGCTCGTGGAGGCCACCTTGCTCTCGACGTTAAGGAGCGCCGGTGGCACCTCATCCACGACGCGCTGTTGTGGCCTCAAGCGGCGAACTGAGTAGGCGGCGCAGATCCGGTCGGCAGCAGGCAAGGTGGTCGGCCCGGCAGCAGGCAGGAGGCCGAGCCACCACGCCCCCTTGCGAGCTTCAAGCGGGACGAGGAGTCGAGCAGATCGACAAGGTGCACCCTTTCCTTCTCCCTAGCTTGATCCCTTCCTACCTCCATCCATCCCTTGCTTAATCAAATGTCTGCCTGCCCATGGCTATTCATCTCGATGCCATCTTTTGAACGACCTGAACCTGTTTGCATTTGCGTTGGATGCAGGTGTGTAGAAAGCAAGGGAATTCATTGCAGACGCCACATCTAGAGTAGGGTACGGGATTTTGAAAACAGAAGATGATTTCGATCTAATTGGGATCCGCTGCCTCTAGGAGTTTGAAGTGGCAGGGCGCTGCGTTGGTAGTGCTGGTGTTGAAGGCAGCACTAGCATAAGCAGGAGAATGCATTAATGAAATGTGTAATTCAGGTATAATAGAGAGAAACCCGTCCTACTATTTTGATTTTGTGATGTATTCATTCCCAAGCTTAATTTTCTAGATTGTAGACCTTGGAACTATTGCTGTGTTCCTGCTTGACGAGGTGCAGCAATTTTGGTTGCATGCTAGGTGCTCGAAAAAATTTCCATTCAAATTATTTATGAGATTTATTTTTGGAGATGCAGGCTTGATTTGTGTTGGTATTTGACGCTTAGTTTGATAGTATCATCCCATTTTGTTTCATATTTCCTGGGATTGATGGTCATATTGTTTACAAACTCTTTATCAACTAGACATTTCATCCTTTTTATCTGCATATATATCTTATAATGCTTAGCTCTATTGCAGATTTCAAAATACATCTTGGCCGGTTGCATTTGGAAGATGACATGGCCCATGTTATTTAAATGAAATTATTTTTGATCTCATCTATCTTGAAATCGTTCCAAGCTTACCAATGGGACTGCTTGTTAGGCAAAGCAGTGATGTTTTTGGTTTTGTTTGGGAAGCATGATTGCCTGTTTGGCATGGTTGGCCTATGGTGGTGTTTGGTCCAACTTTCTCTTCTTGGAGAATATGGAGTAGTTCGTGCGCACTACTGCTGAACTCAAAATGTGGATGCCTGGTGTTCTAGTTCTTTACCTGGCTTGGATCTTGTATTTGTTGGTTTTTACTTGCATAACAAAAATTGGTCCATTTTTTTCAAAATAGGGCCTGGAAGCTAGAAGTACCTAGTGTATACAATAGAAATACTGATATATACAAACATTGAAATTAGAAGTTTGTTTGTCTTATCTCCTCTGCTATCATTTAAGTTCAAGGTGAGATTGATGTCTAGAGTTTAAGAACAAGCAGGCTCCTTATCTCCATCTTTGATCAACCCATGAACTATCTATATTTGGATTTATTCTCTGAATTTTCATGAGTTTTAGCTTATGTGTCAATTTGATTTCTGCATCGCATGACTTACTTGACCTTTTGCTGGTACAGTTTTCTCGAACTGGTTTGTGATTTTGTTTCACTGAAAGTATTTGTAAAAAAACCTATGATATGAGACTGCCTGCCAATAGTAGCAGCTGATCCCCATCAAGTCCGGTTGTATCGGTGGCTTCTCCCACCACCAAACTACCAAAGATGCATCTAGTCCTCCAAGTTGTCTTCCCTTTTGTTTTCTTTGCTTGGCTTGTTTGGACATGCTGTTGATTCATATTTTTGTTCAGTTAGAGAATGTAGCATCAAATCCACTACTTTTTGTGTAGTCAGTTAGTCACATCTATGAATTCTACACATGCCTGTGATTTTATGGTCAGCGTATGGACAGCGCCCATGACAATTTCTGTTGTTTGTGTGCGTTATTTCGAATGCAACTTTTGTCAATTCAATTTCTCAACAGGATAAACTGTATACTTAGATTTATTTCAATCACTACCAACTTTTTTTTTGTTTTAAGGATCTGCACTCGCATAGTTCTGATGCAATTTTTGTGACCTTAAATGTATGTATGTGCTATCTGTTATCCTATTCCAACAATCTACAATGTTTCACCAACTTTTGGTATGAACTGATGTTTTGTCAAATGACAGAGATCTCCATACTATTTTTAAAATCCACTTTACTCTGAATGTTATTGGTTATGCTTCCTCTGGTTAGAGCTAATATTTTCATCATTGTTATTTATCCTCTTTTCTTTCTCTTTGTTTTTGTGCAGATCCCACTTGGGCACTAGCGCAACCACTTGTGGTGCAATATCTTTCACTTGTTGACCATCAATCCATCTATCAGATATAGATTTCTTTGGCTGATCTTGATAGGGCAGTGCCAAGAGAAGCCACAATCCTGCCACCTTGGTACGTTCTATTCCTCGTGTAGTTGTGTACTCTGTTCCTAGTTAGACCTTACGCCAGTTATTGCTCATTGCGGTTAGTACTAAAAATGCTACACTCGTGTGAACAGTTCTAATGCCACCTGTTTACTGAATTGGGCTTAGTCCACTCCATGCCAATGTATATTCTTGGCTTCCCTCTGTCATGTTTTCTCCATCATGTCTGATTGGATCAGGATCTTTTGCTTGTGCTCATATTCATTGCTCCATGCTATTCGGTCTCAGTTTTCTCTGCTTGCCTATATTTTCTTCTTTTCCTCTTGATAATTATACTTCTCATTTTTCCTTTTGCTATGCAAGATATGAACATGGTAAACAGAGCTAGGTTCCTCTCTAGAACACTCGAAGGCTAGTATTGTTGAAGATGTCAACATCACTGTGCTGGTGTTCCTAGTTGCCATGCTATCATTCTTATTTACCTAATGTTCATATGGTTTACGTGATATTTTAAGCATCTTATTAAATGTGTCCTTCCTCCCATTTTGGGACACTGCGGGACAACCTTCAATGCGTACTGCTACAACTAATTGCGAGGGCAGCGGGGAATACAAGGTAATCCATTGATAGTTGCAATGGATTGATCTTACTGGTTCTTAATTTGAACACATTCACCGTCTTAGCTTAATTTTCTAGAAATTTTGCTTTTGGGTTCACGAAAAGCTTAGGATTGATATTGGTTCTACAGATAATAGTACATTGCCTAATTGAAATTTGTTCGGTAGAGAATGCCACATGCTCCCTTTTGTTTGTGTAAACATCACTCATGGAGGATAGTAGGTAATTGCTTTTTCATCTAGAATAAGAGCCTTTGGCTTCAAATTGTAGTAACCTAAACTTGCTTAGTTGATTAGTTTGGGTGTTTTGTCGATTGTCACTTTCTAACATTACAACAGAAGTAGAAGAAATAGACGGGAATTTCTAGCCTAATGGATCTCTTCTTTCGACTGTCCTCCTCGGATGTGTAGTCTTTTTTCTTCCCTATTAGCATATCTGTATTCGTTTTCTCCATGATGTGTACAGTTAAAACTTAAAGTTGTGTGTAACACTCTGATTACTAGGGAACTATCTATGAAGAATAAAATACTATTTGGTCTATGTTTACAGACTACAACCAATACATAGAAGGGATTGATTGTCTAGCTGCACTACAGAACTCTCATTACTGTGTTGAAATTAATTGATTGCTCTATCACTCTTCTTTTGTTTGGGGTTAGAGAAAATTCATGCTCCAGCTTTTGGAAAACAAGACGATTGTGGAGGGTTTCCCCCTGTTAAAGTGAAAATCCTGAAATGAAGTGTCTGCTTCTCTGCATATATTGCATTTATATAGTGAAATTTTCATTCTGATTTTACTTAGAGTTTACTAACTGACAGTGTACATCATCAGTATTTAATCTTCTAGCTTTTCCCAGGTCATTTTTCGTATTTGTTGTCTGCACATCTACACTGGTTGTGCTAAAGAATGAAATTAGTGCTGTACTGCTGTTTTGCACAAGAATAGAAACACGGCATGATCTCATCTGCCATTAAAATCGATCTATGATCTTGTTATGACCGGCGTCACATATACCAGGAGGAGGCCCATTAGTGGCTGAGCTTGTGCGCCGGCATTAGAGGACTAACAGCCCATATTATCTATTATTTAGCCTATTTATTAGATATATCCCTTATTTTTGAAAGCTATATATATGGCTTGTAAGACATTTGGATAATCAAGCAGAAACAATATATTTGTTTCCGGCTTCCTTAGGGAGCTGGGAGATTTGCCCTAGCCGCCGCTTCCTCCCTGCTCCTCACGTTCATCCTCCACCACGGTGCCCAGCCGCCGGCAGCGAGGTCCCAAGCCTGCTCCACCTCCCTCTCACCCCTACAGACTCCATGATCTACGCGGTAGGATCCGTAATCCTATCAGCCCACCACGGTGCCCAGCCGCCGGCAGCGAGGTCCCAAGCTTGCTCCACCTCCCTCACCCCTACAGACTCCGTGATCTACGCGGTAGGATCCGTAATCCTATCAGCCTGGTATCAGACTGCTCAAGAACGATGTCGCAACCTCAGCCGACCTCCTCCTTCCCACCACCACCACCTACCTCCACCGCACCGCTCCAATCTGCAGGCTCCGAGGTCTCGGATGGCTCGACGACTTATGCTGCGCCGCTCACGCTCGAGTCCTTGGCGGCTACGATCCTCGACATCAACCGCAACATCGCGTCCATGCAGGCGGCTTGGGCGGGGCTCGTCCAGCAGCCCTCCCCCCCGTCGTTCTCGACGTCGCCGCCGTCCACGGGGGTTCCCTCTGTGAGCTCCCAGCCGCTGCTCCCGCCCTCGAGTTTCCCTTACGGGATGCCGGTCTCGGGCCCTGGAGTGCCGCTCCATCTTCTTCGCTGGCCGGCCTCGCCGTCCCCGATTCCATCATGGGCTGATGGGCTCGGCCGCTCCTTCCGGTCTACACCAACGCCACCACCGTCACTGCAATCAGCAGCCTGCGCCCGCGACGTTGTCAGCAGCGCAGCAGGTCCTCTCCGGGGGGGGGGGGGGTGGACGCCTCCCTCCCCGGGGGCCCCACAGCAGCGGATCAGTCCGCTATCTTCGGCGCCCAGGCTGCTCCAAAGTTCTACAAACTCGAGTTCCTCACGTATGATGGCTCCGTCGACCCGCTCAATTGGTTGAACCAATGTGAGCAATTCTTCCGGGGACAGCAGACGATGGCTTCGCAGCGCACCTGGTTCGCGTCCTATCACATGAAGGGCGCTGCACAGACATGGTACTACGCCCTGGAACAAGACGAGGGCATGCCGCCCTAGGAGCGCTTTCGGGAACTCTGCTCCCTCTGCTTTGGGCCGGCTGTACAGGGCACTCGCTTGGTCGAGTTGGCGCGCCTGCCGTTCCTCTCCACCGTGCAAGACTACTCCGAGCGCTACAACGCCGTCCTGTGCCATGCCCGTGACCTCTCCCCTCGCCAAAAGGCGGAGTTGTACGTGGGCGGGCTATCGGACCAGATCAAAGTGCATGTGGAGATGCGCACGCCGCGGGATCTCCAATCTGCCATGTACTTGGCTCGGGCGTTTGAGCGCTGCGTGGCCGTTCCAGCGCCCCCTGCCCCTCAGTGGGGCAACCGTCCTCCTCAACGCCAGGGGCTGCCGCCCCTCCCACGCGCGTCGGGCGCTGCTCCGGTCCCGGGGGGCGCTGCCCCGGGGGCGCGCTGCCCCCTCCAGCAGCTGGGCCAGCAGCTGCCAACGCGTCGGCTGTGCGTCCGTTCCGCCGCCTCACCCCGGCGGAGATGGCTGAGCGCCGCCGACAAGGGCTTTGTTTTAATTGTGACGAGCCTTATGTTCGCGGCCACGTCTGCCAGCGCCTGTTCTACGTGGAGTGCGACGACTTCATCGACGACATCGTGGCTGATGACGCTGCTGCGGTTGCCGTCCACTTGGAGTAACCGGCGGCCCCAGAGCTCGTCGGGGCTAATACTTTCGTCGTCTCTCTTCATGCTGTTGCAGGGATCCGGCCGGCGAACTCCATGCTCGTGCCGGTCACCATCAAGGGAGAGCGCTTCCTCGCCCTCCTCGACACCGGGTCGACGCACAACTTCCTCAAGGGTGCTGCCATGCGCCGCCTGGGGCTCTCTCCCTCCGGTGGCGAGGATCTTCGCGTCACGGTCGCTAATGGTGACCGCCTAGCCTGCGCGGGGATCGCTCGCGACGTCCCCATCCGCATCGCTGACGAGGACTTCATCATTACGTGCGTCGGTCTGGACCTCGGCGGGTTCGACTTCATCCTCCGTTTCGACTTCCTCCGGACGCTGGGACCCATCTTGTGGGACTGCTCCGCCCTCACCATGGCGTTCTGGCGCGACGGTCGGCGCGTCACTTGGCAAGGCGTGGGCGGCTCGGCCACGCCTACTGACCAGCAGCGCTCGGCCGCGGCCGCGGTCACCGCCGACCCGACGCTGCCCCTGCTGGACAACCTCCTTCAACAGCACGGCGCCATCTTCGACGAGCCCCACGCGCTCCCTCCGGCGCGCCCCTACGACCACCGCATTCACCTGCTGCCCGGTACCGCGCCGATGGCGGTGCGCCCTTACCGCTACCCACAGCTCCAGAAGGACGAGCTGGAACGTCAGTGTGCAGAGATGCTCGCGCAAGGCATCATTCGACCGAGCACCTCGCCGTTCTCCGCGCCTGTTCTCTTGGTGCGGAAACTGGACAAGTCCTGGCGCTTCTGCATCGACTATCGTGCCCTCAACGCCAAGATCCGCCAAGGACAAGTTTCCGATTCCAGTGGTTGACGAGCTGCTTGATGAGCTCCATGGTGCGCGCTTCTTCACCAAGCTGGATTTGCGCTCTGGTTATCACCAGGTGCGCATGCACCCCGACGACGCTGCTAAAACGGCGTTCCTGCACGCACCATGGCCACTACGAGTTTTTGGTGATGCCTGTTCGGTCTCACCAACGCTCTAGCTACCTTTCAGGCGTTGATGAACGATGTCCTCCGACCGTACTTGCGCAGGTTTGTGCTGATATTTTTTGATGACATCCTGATCTACAGTTCCTCCTAGGCCGAACACCTACAACATGTCAACATCGTCCTCCACGCCCTGCGAGCGCACAACCTCCACCTCAAGCGCTCCAAGTGCTCCTTCGGCGCTGCGTCCGTGGCTTATTTAGGCCATGTTATCTCCAAGGACGGAGTGGCCATGGACGCGGACAAGGTCGCGACGGTTCATGCGTGGCCGACCCCTATGCTCCTGCCCGCGGTCTCCGAGGCTTCCTAGGCCTCACAGGCTACTACAGGAAGTTCATTAAGGATTTCGGCATCATCGCTGCCCCGCTGACGCGTCTCTTGCGTCGAGACACGTTTGCTTGGGACGACGACGTGACCACGGCGTTTGAGGCGCTCAAGGCCGCCCACACTACGGGGCCAGTCCTGCAGATGCCTGACTTTGACAGGCTCTTCGTCGTGGATTGCGACGCGTCGGGTGCGGGGTTCGTTGCCGTCCTTCACCAGGGCGCTGGACCCCTCGCCTACTTCAGCCGGCCTTTCGCTGTCTGCCATCTCAAGCTTGCGGCTTATGAGCGCGAACTCATCGGGCTGGTGCAAGCCGTTCGTCATTGGCGACCGTATTTGTGGGGGCGTCACTTTTTGGTCCGTATTGATCATTACAGTCTTAAATTTTTACTTGACCAACGCTTATCCACAGTTCCCCAGCATCAGTGGCTCAGCAAGCTTTTCGGCTTCGACTTCGCGGTGGAATATCGCCTGGGCCGCCTCAACACTGTGGCCGACGCGCTGTCCCGGCGTGACGCCGAGGCCGTGGACGCTACAGCAGGCGCGGGCGCGGCCAGGGCCATCTCTGGGCCGTCCTTCGCCTTCCTAGATGCGGTCCGCAGCGCTACAGCCGCCGCCCCGGACGCAGCAGCTGCTGCACCGCCTGCACGCGGGCGACTTGGCAGCGCCGTGGCGCGCGGACGCCGGGTTGCTGCTGCATGGCCGACGTATCTTCGTACCCGACGTCGGTGACCTGCGCCACCAAGTCCTGCAGCTGGCCCATGCGGCTGGACATAAGGGTGTACAGAAGACTCCACCGCCTCCGCGCCGACTTCTACATCCCAGGGGATCGCTCCCTAGGCCAGGACTGGGTGTGCACTTGCGCGACGTGCCAGCGCAACAAGACGGAGGCATTCCAGCCGGCCGGGCTGCTCCAGCCGCTGGAGGTGCCTGACCAAGTCTGGGCCGACATCTCCATGGATTTCATCGAAGGGCTGCCCAAGGTTGGCGGGAAATCCGTCATCCTCACCGTCGTTGATCGCTTCTCCAAGTACGCGCATTTTATTGCGCTTGGGCACCCCTACGCGGCTACCTCCAGTCGCTCGCGCCTTCTTCAACAACGTCGTCCGGCTCCACGGATTCCCTTCGTCGATCGTCAGTGATCGGGACCCCGTGTTCACCAGGCCATGTCTGGCGGGATCTCTTCCAGATGGCGGGCGTCAAGCTTCGCATGAGCACCGCTTTTCATCCTCAGACCTGACGGCCAGTCGGAGGTGGTCAACAAGGTGATTGCCTATGTATCTCCGTTGTGTTACAGGTGACCGGCCAAGGGCGTGGGTGGACTGGCTGTCGTGGGCGGAGTATTGCTACAATACCTCCTTCCACACGGCCCTTCGGATGACTCCCTTTGAGGTGGTGTACGGCTGCCCTCCTCCGCCAATTCTGCCGTACAGGCAGGGGACGGCGAGGACCGACGCCGTAGATAGCCTTCTCCGCGACCGCGATGAGATGCTGGCGGAGGTGCGCCAACGGCTCCTCCAGGCGCAGCAGCTGTCCAAGAAGTACTACGACGCCGGCCACCGCGATGTGGAGTTCCAGGTGGGCGACTGGGTGTGGCTGCGCCTCCTCCACCGCACCGCACAGTCCCTCGACCCGCGGGCTAAGCGCAAGTTGGGTCCTCGCTATGCTGGTCCGTTCCAGGTGCTGGAACGCATTGGCCGTGTCGCGTACCGCCTCCAGCTACCTGAGAACGCCCGCATCCACGACGTCTTCCACGTTGGTCTCCTGAAGCCGCACCGCGGCGACCCTCCAGCGACCCCAACCAGCCTTCCTCCTGCCATGGATGGCCGGCTGCTTCCTGCTCCGGCGCGGGCTCTCCGTGCGCTTCAGCGCCATGGTGTGTGGCAGGTGCTGATCCAGTGGCACGGCCTCCCTGAAGACGACGCTACATGGGAAACCCTCGACTGAGTTCCGCGACCACTTCCCCGACTTCCAGCTCGAGGACGAGCTGTTTGCGCAGGCAGGGGAGAGATGTTATGACCGGCGTCACATATACCAGGAGGAGGCCCATTAGTGGCTGAGCTTGTGCGCCGGCATTAGAGGGCTAACAGCCCATATTATCTATTATTTAGCCTATTTATTAGATATATCCCTTATTTTTGAGAGCTATATATATGGCTTGTAAGACATTTGGATAATCAAGCAGAAACAATATATTTGTTTCCGGCTTCCTTAGGGAGCCGGGAGATTTGCCCTAGCCGCCGCTTCCTCCCTGCTCCTCACGTTCATCCTCCACCACGGTGCCCAGCCGCCGGCAGCGAGGTCCCAAGCCTGCTCCACCTCCCTCTCACCCCTACAGACTCCGTGATCTACGCGGTAGGATCCGTAATCCTATCAGATCTGCTCCCCTGGGTAATTCTCTATCTTTTTCTCTGTTGCACGAAATGAGCCTGGAGGTTGTTTAGCTTACTAGATATAGCTTATTTGTTTCTATCATTTACAGATTAGAGATTACTGCAAGGGACCTTTTTGCCTGATATTTTTCATAACAGCTCGCTTATGCATCTTACTCGTTTTTTATTTTCAGTCAACATTTATGAGACCTGTTCACCTGACCAGTTCTCTAATCTTCTTTTGCTTGTTTAATCTAACGAGCTGTCTGCTATTCATATTGTTATTATCTTCTTCCTATCCTCCTTTTTTTTTCTCGTGCTTTCCTTTTTAGAATAAAGTATCGTAGATACAATAGTTATTTGCTCTTTAATCTGTAATCCAGTTCACTAATCTTTCTTAAATAAGTAAACATCTCAGAGCCATGGATATATAATAATATCTCCCGCAGCATAAAATAGAAATATTTTCTCCCTTCTTGTTCACTTCTTTCAATTTACATGTACATAGAAAAAATAAAAATAATAATAAGACTCGCATCCAAATTGAGTACAAGAAAATTTAGAAAATTATAGCAATATGAATCTTGCTAACTAAGCATTTGCATCGATTTTCAGCTTAGCAGAAATAGGATGATTTGTACATGATGCCACTTTATATGAATATGTACATTTTTGAGCTAAAACCTTATATTAATATACATAAAGATTTAACCTTCACATATATCAAATGTAAATAAAATATCTCCATGTCCATGCTTATCCAATATACATCTTAATCTTCAGAAATACTAGTACACCTTAGCATCCAGAGCACCACATGGTGCTGCCTGCTTGGATAGGCTGCAGCCCCTGCTATGTAGCCACTAAATATGCACTATTTAGAACTAAGCGAAGTCAAGAGGAGAGTAGTTCGTATCCTTGTCTTCTACACGGTCGTTATTATCCCTTGCATGTGCACCTGTGCTGTTTTCTTGCCTGCACGCCAAGAGTTGAAGTGATATAGAATTTGTTCTGATAGTACTCCTTGCATTTAGCTAAATGCTTTTCGGTCAAATATGGCTTTGGTAGTTGGCCTAGTCTTACCTTTTTTTATGATGCTTGTAAAATTCTGCAGCTAATCACGGGCATTGCAGGTTCATCATATAGTACTCATTGGTCGAGGTACAGTTTTAGTTGGCACTTAGCATGTATGTCTTTGCCACTTTTTCATAAACCATTTACTGGCATGTATCTCACAGCCTAGCGCTTAGGTAGGATCCAAATGAGGTGATTAGTGATGTATCTCAGTTCTCAGTTTAACAATACGAGCCATGTTGAACCTGCCTAGTGCTTATCAAATTAACTTTAATGATCACTGAGCACTGTGATATGCAGCTACTAAGAATTGCAGGCCTAAAACTAGTAGTATAATACTGTCATGCTCAATTTGGAGATGTCATTCTCGAAGTTATTATAACCCTACAAAGTATAATGAGCTTACAGACACTGACTGAAATTTTGTGGCGATCATGGCATTAACAATCTGTCCCAACACTTAAAGCTTATGGCATTGGATTTATTTGTATGTGATTCAAAGGATTTTATAATGCAATGGCAATGTTGCACCCATAAAAGCTCATTCTTTATGATTGATGTGCACAATATTTTATGGAAGCCAAGTATTACTGGAACATACAACAGCTGGTCTGCATACAATGCCTTTTTCCTTGGAAGCATCATGTTTACTGCCTTCTCACTTCTTTGCAACAATAATCTGTTCAGTTGTTTGTGCTCTCTATTTTGATTTCTACATAGGTACAATTTTCATTTTGAATTGAACAACTAAACTAGCTGCATTAGTAACGAAACATAGTCATATAGTGCACTCAAAAACAAAAGACTGCACCTGTATTCTACCTTTGAAAACAGCTCCACTTTCCATAGCAGATTACTGGCTCTTTCGCCTTATGAAAATTGAGTCATTTCATTTCT